>NW_009917983.1:15748-21637 GCF_000696875.1 Nestor notabilis | reverse complement strand
GCATGGTGGTGTGTTTTCATCTTCCCGTGCTGGAGCAGGGTCACTCCAGCTCCCGTGGCAAGCGTCCCTTTGCTCTTTGCAGAGATGCGCTGGTGGCCCTACACAGAGGTCCATGGTCTAAGACCAAAGTGCCAAGGCTGGAGCAGAGAACAGCTCCCTCAGAAGCAAACTTCCTTCCTTCTCCAGCATCCCACATTTCTGTCCCAGATGCTCCCTGCAGCAGCATCCCCCTCCTCTTGCTGGACAAGGGCCAAGTGTCCCTGCTGTCACCATGCCCACATTTTGGCCGTTGTCCCCTTGACTCCGGGTGCTGTACCCCCTCACGCTCCCCAACAAAGCCCCTTCTGTTAGGGACAGAGCAGGGCTGGGGGGGCCAGGCTAGGACATGTCCCCCCGAATACCAATCAGGAGGGGGAGCATGGTAGCTGGGAGGGGGACCTGTGGGGTCTGCATGCTGCAAGACTCCCCCCCACCAGCCAGGGGGACAGGGAGGGGGAAGAGAGGCCTTGCCACAGCCCCTGGGAACAAAGAGTCAGTGTGGCTCGTGACAGCTCTAAGGAAACGCAGGGAAACAAATGTGTCACTAATAGGTGGGGAGGTTACCTAGGAAAAGATGCTGCCAGGCAGGCAGGCGGGCGGGTGGCCCCCTTCCCAGTGGGCTGGCAGGCGGCGAGGGGCTGGCACCCCCAGGCTCAGGGAAACATGAGGAGCTGCAGTGGGGCCAAGGCGAGGCAGGTTTGCATGCCCGTGTCCGTGGGGACACCATCCTTATGGGCACAGCAAGGACATCTCTGGGTTTTTGTGTGGGGTGTCCCTGCTGGGAAGCAGCACCATTGTGCAGGGAGCTGCTGGCTGCCTGTGTGCTCTTCTCCTTCTTCCTCCATCGCTAATGTGCCGCAGACCTCAGCTTTTTTTGGGGGCCCAGAAAAACTCCGTGGGGGATCCTGATTACAGCCAAACCTCAAAGCCTCATGAATTAAACACTTGTTTAAGATCTTTTTCTATTTAAGTGCTTCCATAAGCTTTTGCGGACCTGACTTGCAGTCTCTGGAGGCACAGGAGTGCCAGGGCAAGGGTTGCTGCCATGCCCCAACTTGCTGCCGAACAGCCTCCACTTTGCTTCCCACCAGCGTGGGCCCCCTCCCACTGGGGTGATGGAGCAGACCCTGTATGGGGATGCCCCATCCCCTAGCTCTGTTCTGTGCCATTATCCTGCCGGTGAGCTGCCAGGAGCGGGCATTGCCAGCCGGCTGCCTGGAGATAATCTGTCCCCTCCCTCCATGCACCCTGTTGTGCTCCTGACCCGTGGCTGGCTCTGCCTTTCTGGGTGTTGAGCTGCTTCCAAGGTTTCCGTGGCAATGAGTGGGGTTGATCTCCACTCCCGGGGCTTCTTCCTTGAGCGGCTGGCTCTGCCGGGTGCACCCTAAGTCTTGCTTTGAGTGCAGGCTTGGATTTGGCTTTTGTAATGTTATTAAAGCAAAGGGGTCTGGGTCTGTAGTGAAGTGCAGTTTCCAGCCCCTTGCCCCTTTCGGCAAAATGCCCCCTACATGTGGCATATTCCTGCCCAGCTCCCGAGCAGTCCCTGCCACAGTGGCCAATGGGAATTTGCAACCCACAGGAAGAAGTGATGGAAAATCATGTCTTTCTAATGCTGGGCATCAGTGCTAATTACACAGCTATTAAAACACAGGGGAATTACTTACTCCCTCCCCGCCTCACAGCTCATTGCCTGCATTGTGCCACATTCACCCCTTGATTACTTCTGGTCCCCTGAAAGAGTTAAAAGAACACTTGGAGAAGCTGATTGCTTTGTCCTTATATTTTGAGAGCAGAATAAAGGCATTTCCTTCTTCCTGTTTTCACAGCTCAGATAGCAGAATGGTTCAAAGTAATATTAAAGAATCGTGAGTAGAATTAGCATTTGGTAATTTGACTTTCAGGATGTGGAAGACAAAAGTCTTATGCTGTGATTTTAGGGTGAATTGTAGCTTGGTACACCTGCATGTAAATCCCATGGATGTGCTAATGTGCACAGCCAGGTAATTAACCTGCATTTGCTGCTTGATTCTCCTGCGGGTGGGTGCTGGACCCCGTCTTCTATCCTGCTGGAACTGCCATGAACACAAGCTGTCAGCAGTTTCCAGCACTGCTTCCGACAGCTGCCTGCAAGGATGTCTACCCGTGTCTGCTCTTCACTGCTCTGGAGGGGTCTGAGGTGCTGTCAGCATCAGTGCTAGACCATGCAGCCTGCTGCCCCGATGCCAGCAACTTGGCTTAGTGGGAACCAGCTTCTTGCCCAAGCAGACTGCCTGGGGCAGTGGGATGCTTTACCCACTGCAGTAGGTGGGTCATCTTCCCTGTGCTAAAGTGCTGTAAAGACCAAATATGCGAGTATGAATGGGGAAGATGCCCCTTCTCATGCCCGGGGAGTTTTCTGGTGGGGCAGGGCTTGTAGGCATTGCCAAGGTGAAGCTGTCCCCTGCCCACAGGGATAGGCTGGGAGCATCCTGCTTTGAAAAGCCCGTTTTCCCATGTGTGCGATTGGTGTCCATATGCAAAGAAACCCGGACAGCAGTGTGCTGGGGTGGGCCTGGGGAGGTGGGGATTCATTTCCCAGATTCTCATCTGTGTTAAATTAATTATCATCTCAGGCTTATCCTCACTTAACCAGCGAGACACAGACGTCTGTGGTTGGGACCCACATTGCCCTGCAGAGCTAAGCAGCATACGGATTAGAGGGTTTTACCAGCTGCCCCTCCTGGCCCCTCCATGGTTGTTGCACCTCCCTTTGCCCCAGAGGCTTTGGTCCCCATTTGTGTCTGTATATCCCTTCAGGACAGGAAAAGCTGGATTAATTTTTACTGCTCCCAAGGGAGCTGTTGGTAACCGAAGACATCTTACTGTCTTGTTTTCTGTAAACCAGGAGACAGGAAACGACAGGGATGGTTTAAAATGGTTTCCTTTCTTCTCTTTTCTTCTGGTCTGGTCCTCACCACTCCTATAATGGGGGATGGTATTTGGGGCAGAGCTGTTTGGAAGGAAAATCACTCAGACTTTTTCAGGCCCTGGGGCTGGAAGGGAGAGATTTCTTTGGGAAGTGTAGGTGGGAAGGATTTGACCACCCTCTTGAGTGTTTGGGAAACAGTCTTTTTGGGATCCTATGGAGGAGGAGAGGATTAAACATGGAAAGCACAGGAACAGCTCCCCGAAAGTTCCTCTCACCCCAGAACTGGGAAGTCCTCCATCCCCAGACCCCCCTCCCATAGCAAAACTGTGGACCCAGGAGTCCTTTCCCTGTATACCCCCAACTTTCCCATCCCCAATATAGCGCTCAAAGGAGCTTTTGTCTGCCTCCAAGCCCCACAGGTGGGTGGGCTCTTCATCCCCCCTCCCTTAGCCCTGGGCTGGGATGCTTTTTCCCAGGGGCCACCATTAGCCCATCACTATGCGATGCAGGCTTGTGGGTCGCCTTGGCAACAGGGGCCTGGGGATGCAGGTTGGGGGTCGATCCCATTGTGGGACCCTTTTGGGATGTTTACTCAGGGGCTTGTGATGCTGTTTGCCGTGGACCAGTGCACGACTGTGTGTTTTGCAGGGTACTTGCCGGTCCATGGCAAACACAGTGGAGATGCAGGATCACTGTTCATGCATGGTACCTGGCATCACAATTTCATCCCAGGGATGCTCCACTGCAGCTCCTCTTTGCTCCACAGCCATGCTATTACTGCCCAGCAAGTATCCCCAGTGCTATTAACTACTAATCACAGGGATGCAGTGTAGCAGGGCTGGGAATCTGTGCTCGTGAGGTGAACAGGAGCAAGCAAGCAAGGAGCAAGCAGGGGGGCTGGCTGCATTCCCGGGACTCGGCAGCATTTCCAGCTCTTGCCGTCTGACCGGAGGCATTTCCACCTCCCAGTGTTGCTGTCCCGCTCCGGCTCGCTTGTTATCTTCCCCACGGGCACAGCGTGTTGCTCATTCCTGCATCCTACGATTTCACAGCATCCCCGCAGCCGGGTGCTAATGAGATTAGACCCAAGCTTTAAGATGTCTCTCTCTATCCTTTGCCATCCAATTACACAGCCCGCATGGTATCTGATTGCCTGTGAGAGGGGAGGACTGGGGCTGGCTAGGATGGGAGAATGCAGCTGGTCTTTCTGGGTATCAGCCCTGCCGTGCCGAGTGGTTTTCTTTCTTTTCTTCTCTTTCTTTCTTCCTTTTTCTTACTCCCCCCTTGGCTTTGAGCTGCTTCGTTTGGCTTTTTCATCGCTTCTCGACGTGGCGGCTGGGCAGAATTTGTTTAAATTAACTGCTTGAATGGCAGCGTTTGTGTGTGTTGGTGGGGGGGAGCTCAGACAGCACCAGAATGGATGAGGGGGGATTAAGGTGCCTAATGGGTTCCAGATGGGCATCCTGGACTGGGAAACACCCCCACAACCCCAACCCCAGCCAGGGGCCACTGGCAAGGAGCTCAAGGCTGGGAATTGGGATGCTACAGCGGAGAGCTCCCTAGTCTACTGCAGCAGAGCAGCTGCTCCTGCCACAGGAGGCACCTTCTCTAGCTGGCTTTGAGCTCTGGGGTGCAGCAAGCTCTGGTCTTCCCCACTACAGGCACAGGGGACATCCACTGCATGTGAGTCCGTCTTTTGGATGTGCCTCAGCTCCATCGTTAGCTGACATTGCAGACACAGCCTGCCACAGCAGCACCACTGAAGGGGCAGTTTCTCCTCAGCAGTCATGGTTGCAGTGTGAGGAATGATAATATTTAGTCTTTGACACCCTCCCCCTGGGCTCTAGGGTAGCTCAGGGTGCTTGCTCAGTCCCACTGCTGCAGACATCAGGGTATTTTTTCTTACTTAGAGATGGAAAACTGAGCCCCAGAGTCAGGAACTTTTCCTAGTTGCATTGTCCAGGTCTGTAGAGATTAGAGACATGGTGACAGCCCTCCCTGGCTCTCCAAGGGCTGTGCCTCCCATCAATGGCCAGATTTCTTCTCCAGAGCTGCTGTATGCTGCCAGGGCTGCATGTTCGCAGCCTGTCCGGTGGCGGTGCCTAGCTTGGAAGCATGTCAGCCCCAAGTGAGATGAAGCGTGCAGGAGTGAAGGGGTGCTGGGGAGTGGTGTTGCTGGCAGGGAGCACAGGGTCATTGCTTTTGAGTTTTATTAGTAGCTGAGGGCAGGAGCAGGACATAAGCTGTGAGCTGGCTGGCTGTTGGGAATATCATCCGGGCTGTAGTATAGTTCATCCTTTCATGGGGGATTTACGCTTCTTAGGGTAGTGGGCTGCGGAAAAGCCCATCAGGTTTAATGTGAGCAAGCATCGAGTAGTATATTTTGCTATTAAAGCTTGAAAAGCCCTGTTCCCAGTGGGAACGAGCCCACCTGCCCTGCAATGGCTTTTTGTGAAGGCAGCGGTTTGCTCCGGCATGTCTGGCTTCATCCAAGCAGATGGCTGAGCTGCAGGATGAGGCAAGGCCAGGAGAGGAGACCCATGGCAGCGCTCCCAATCCAGCAGGGCTGTGGCAGACGGTGGGGCTGAGGAGAGTCCAGGCAGGGTGGCAGGGTGTGTGTGGGGTGGTTGGGAAGCACTGGCTGGCCTCCCTCACCCGCTGACCCTTGGCTGACACTCCATCTGCCAGCCCCCCCAGCCCATCCTTGGCCTCGCATCCCCCCGCCCCGGGTTTCGTTTCCTTCCACAAATATTGGGAAAATAAATAAAGCAGCTGAAAGGGGACGTCCCCGCGTCTCTCTGCAGACAGCCGCCTCCCTGGGGAGCTGTGCAGGTGGTGACCCCACATTCCTTAGCCCAAGGGTTAACCGGAGAGAAAGCAAATATTGGCTTTTCTGGGGGCTGCCCCCGCCCCGGGGCCGGGATGCCTCTTGCCTGAGGGAA
>NW_009917983.1:13794-15610 GCF_000696875.1 Nestor notabilis | reverse complement strand
AAGGGTTAGCCGGAGAGAAAGCAAATATTGGCGTCTCTGAGGGCGGCCCCAGCCCAGGGCCAGGGATGCCTCTTGCCTGAGGAAAGGGGCTCACGGGGCGGACAGATCTGCATCCCTGGCAGAGGTTGTTGCACAAACATGTCGCTTTGCCCTGGTAGCACGAGGTCCCCACCCTGGTCTGAGCCTGCTCCTTAGGGCTGGAGGTGCCCTGGCATGGCAGGGACAGGCAAAACCATGTGGGTGACAAGCTGGAGGGTCATCATGTGCCAGGCACTGGCTGTGGTGGGCTGGGGGCATGGAGGTGTGCTGCTAGGGCTGCCTGCCCCTCTGCCCCTCTGCCTGTCGCTGCATCTATACCTGGGGTTGAATGCCTGTGCCTTGGGGAATTGAGGGCATGTGGCTGGAAAGGACTCATGGCCACCACACCCATGTACAGTGCAGTGCTGATGACATGAGCCAGCACTGCCAGCTCCTGCTGCCACCTCCTGCCTCTCTCGGTTGGGCTCCTCACTGTCTATGTGGCTGTGTGGCCCAGGAGTTGCTCCATGAAGCATGGGACACGTACTGATGCCAGGAGCCTTTGCAAGCACCCTGGTCCCCAGGGCAGAATCTGACCTCAGCAGGGTCCAGCAAAGCACATCCTCCCTCACCCCCATCCTTCTTCAACTCCCCCCATCCTGTCTTGTCTCTTAGCAACTGCCCCTGGCCAGGACCTGGGCTCTGTAGAGAGGGATGTGACACTTCCTATGCGTCAGTCACTTTGCCACCTCTGGAGTGACACAAGGCCATTAACCCCTGCGGCACTGGTTGGGCTCAGGCGCAGTGAGCGATGGCAGAGCATCCCTGCGACGCCTCCGCCTGGGTAGCAGCCGGCTGCTCTGCCTCCAGTTTGACACCGATCCCCACTACAACAACGATACGGGAGGCAATCAGGGAGGAATTAAAGGATAATTAATGCCAATCCACATGGAAAATTGCTCTCGTCAAACAAACCTGATATCATTTTTTTTGATGAGCTGACAAATTGGGTTGATAAGTAGCGACTGTGCTGACATGATATACCGAGACTTCTGCAAGTCATTTTACTCTTGCCTGGAGGATATTGCGATGAAAGCATTAATATTCTGCAAAAATCAGTGTAGCATTTCTGACAGTGTGCTTCACTGGTAGACTTCCCGGGGGAATTGGCAGCAGTCGCCTTTCTGGCAGAGTGCAGCAGGGGTCTGATGATGGTGAACTGATGTTCACCATCTCTGCAGACCTGCAATGGTCTTGGGATCTTCGGTGGCAATACCTTTTGCCAACCATCCCCTGAGTCTCCTGGCCTCTCATTGCGTCCTCCTTCTGCCTCGTGCCAGCCAAGGGTGTGCAGTAAGCTAGGTGGTGAAGGTGATGTAGTCAGGGAAGAGATACATGCGCCATCATAGAGCTCAGTTTGGGAGGAAACACGAACTGATTGGTGAAAGGAGCAGGGCTGGTGCTGCTGGCGGGATGCTGGTTGAGTGGGATGCTCCTCCTGGAACACCTGCACTGGAAAACATCCTCGTGCAAGGTCATGCAGCTGGGGAAAATTAATGTAGGTCACAGGTACAAGACAGGGAGCAGTGTCTGGGGATGCAGTTACACTGAAAAGGACTTAGCAGCCGTCATGGCAGCCTGCTTTGGGTTGTGGGCTTCCACCACTGCAGTTGGGGAGTGATGGATGAGCAGAGCAGCTCTGGGTACTGGGGGCTGGTAGGAAGGGTTGCTGTTTTGGGGGTCAGTGAGGAAGCTTCTGCTGAGCATTGTCTCTGCTTCAGGGCGCATGGTTTAGAGA
>NW_009917983.1:11498-13763 GCF_000696875.1 Nestor notabilis | reverse complement strand
AAAGTGCTCAGAGAGGAAGTGCGGGATAATTGGAGGTCTGGAAAACCTGCCTTCCAGTGAAAAGAATTAAAAAGCTCAGCCTGTTTAGTGTATGCAAGAGGAGGTTAGGAGGGGGTTTTATACCCATCTCTGCATACCTGTGTGGGGAGAAGCCTGATTGAAGGCACCTCATTAATTTTGTAAAAAAAGAAGAAAAAGAGAAGAAGCATAAAATCATTCAATAGCTGGAGGCTGAAACCAGAGAAATTCAGACTACAATGAAATTTGGCTTTTTCACCATGAAAAGCAATTAACCATTGAACACTCAGCTGGGAAGAGGTGAACTGGATGTCCTTTACAGCTGCAGAGATGACCATACTTTTTTCCCCAGTTGTTAAAATGGGAAGGGGAAGGGTTGGAGAGGAATCCAGGGAGAGCTGTGTCCAGGCTGGGTGTGCAGAGGTGTCCCAGTGATAAAGTGTCCCCTGCTGGGTGATGGATGGCACCTCATCTGCTGTCCCTCTCTGGGCACTGGGGACATGAATCCAGCTCCTTCATCTCAGCCCAGGACCTTAATTGCTCACAAAGCCCCCGAGCATCCCTCCTCTGCAAGACTTGCAGAGCAACGGCTCTTCTCCATCCAGGATGATGCAAGGTGATGCCTGAGTGGGCATGTCTGCTGGTGGGGACAAGGCTGCTGGGGAGGTGGAGGGCTCCCAGGCTGCCCCTGCTGCTCTCAGCCCGTCTGGGGGACATGGAGATCCTCTGGCGCAGCTCTTGCCAATCCCTCGCCTCTCTTCCCATGCCCTCCCATGGGGAATGCCCAGCCGCGGCCTTCCCGACCCCTGCGCTGCAATCATGTCTGAGCATCTTTAGTGGAGCTATATTTTACTGGTGCAGTAAAAGCGAAAGACAGCTTTGCTTTGATTTTATAAGCTACAAAGTACCTTGCCTGATTAGGGGCTGGCTGAGCTCTGCAAGGGCTCTGGCTTGGAGTTCACTGGGCAAATTGTGGTGGTAGTTGAAGATGCCATCTCTCCCCTGTGCTGCTCCCTTGCCCATCACAATTGCTCTTCCTCCAATGCCTCCACCTCCACAGAGCCAGGCAGGATTTGTTTCTCTCTTATTCCCATCCCTTTTCTGGGAGTTGCCAGCAGTGACAATAACAGCAAGGTCAAAACAGAGTGCTCCTGGGTTGTCCAGCCGCAGGGTTTTCCTGGCTGCCGGTCCCCCAAAATCATGCCTGAGACAGTGAGAAGGCAAAAGCTGGCTGTAGCAAGTCCCACCCTGGCTGCACATTTGGGGACAACTGCAGAGCATCGGGATGCTGTGGGGAGCCATCGGTGTCCATTGAACCAGGGCAGTGTGTGCAGATGCCCATGTGCCCTCACAGCCTGCCGACCCCTGATCCCCAGGTTGTAGGAATGTCTTTACAAGCTCTGGGAATCATTGTGCTCCTGTCCTTGCAGCCTGCCACTGCCGGGCCTGGGTTTTGTGCTTTTGCTTCTTGTTTTTTTCCAGCCCCTTTCACAAAGACACCTATTCTCCCCCTGTGCCCCGGGGATTTACACAGAAAGCTCACCCTCAACACGGCAAAAGAAAGGCGCGGGCGGCCCGGGAGAGGAAGCTCACACAAAATGCGGTGTGTGGTTCTTTTGTGTCCCCTTTGTAATTCCTTTGCACAATGAACTGCCCTGGCCACCCACCAGCCCTGGGGTACCCGCAGGTGCCCTGTCCCCCCTGCCCCACCATGTAGCAGCAGGCAGAGCTGGGGATGCTCTTTGCTGGGCAGCCAAGAGCGCAGCCTTTGTGCTTGGAAAGGGGAAATTTGGGCAGGATGGGGATCTCCATGTTCCAGCAGTAGCAAAAAGCCCCCTTGCAGAGCACTGAGGGGGTCCCTCCGGCTGAGCCCTTCCATCAGCCCCACTCTGACGGCTTTTAACATGCTAATGACCCTCTCAAGAGCAGGAGTAGCTCTGTGTAAAACCCATGTTCAGGCCTCGGTCATGGACATTTGCTCGGAGACACAGTGTTAAATATTTATCCTCCCTGCCTCCCCCCCAAGCTCCGCAGGCATTAACAATAGCAATCCCAACCGGCCCCTTCCCCCTCACCGGGAACATGTGGCTCCCGGACCATGACAGCGAACGTTATCGTTTGTACCTGTGAATTATTGATAAGGTGTAAGATAGTTCTGGTAGTGAAAAAATAATGAGGGGGAGAGGCTGTTTGCAGCCTGGCAGGGTGGGTGCTGCTGCTAACCCTCTTCTCAGGGGGAATATGGGC
>NW_009917983.1:11238-11455 GCF_000696875.1 Nestor notabilis | reverse complement strand
TGAGCCCCATCCACCAGCTGACCGTGCTGGCCCTTAGCAGCATGCAGCTGGCACCTTGCTGCCTTGTTGCATGGTGGCTCTTCCCTCAGCATGGGTCTGGCTGGTGCCTGCTTTCCCAAGGGAGGTGTGCAGCTGCCCTCCCTCCCCAGCGCCACGCTGCCTGCAGCCCCCCCTGCACTGGGGAATGCTCGCTTGGGCAGCTGCCCGTGGGGGATGG
>NW_009917983.1:10039-11212 GCF_000696875.1 Nestor notabilis | reverse complement strand
TCGGCTGCCCCCCCTGCCGTGCCTTGGTGAGGAAGCAGCAGGTATGGTCTGGCCCTGCAGACGCTGTGGCTTGGGTGAGCAGATGGGGTTTTGCCTGGAGAGACTCTCAGCTGGGAGGGCTGGAGGCTCGGGAGGTCTCCAGGGGATGGAGGAAGGAGAGTGCTCCTCAGTCCTTGGCTTTATGGCCACTGACACACACTGTTCCAGTGCCCTTATTTGTCCCTGGAAAAAGGGATATGAGGCTGTGAAGTGCCTGGAAAGCAGGTGGTGGTCCTGGAATGGTGTCGGTTCTCTGGCGTAGATCAATTGACTGGGAGCTGAGCTCAGTGCATCCGTCCCCTGAGCTATACAGGTAAGAGCCTGTCCCAGAGAGCCCCTTGGTCTCTGGCGGGTCTTGCTCTAGCAAGGCTCTTGAGTCTAACCTTCTGCTGGAAGTGGGATGATTACACACTAGCTAGGTCAGCCATGACTTGGTCAAGCTGAGTCTTGAAATCCCCTGGGGACAGAGGGTAGGTTTAGATTAGGTATCAGGAAGAAGGTCTACTGGAACAGGTTGTCCAGAGAAGCTGTGCATGCTCCATGCATGAAAATGTTCAAGGCCAGGTTGGACGGGGCTTTGAGCAACCTGGTCTGGTGGAAGGTTTCCCTGCCCATGGCAGGGGGGTTGGAACTAGATGATCTCTAAGGTCCCTTCCAACTTAAATCAGGCTATGATTCTATGCCATACAGGAGGGTGCAGGTGGCTCGGGGGGATCTTGTCATCGGTGGCATGAGCAGTTCGATTAAAATCAGGATACTTCCTTAAGCCAGTTCAGAGCCTGGCTTTGATGTACTTAGACTCTCAGCCCCGCTCCTCCCTGCTGCTAATGCGGGAAGAGCATTAGCAGGAGAGCCAGGGCATTAGCATGCAGAGCTTGATCTGATCTGGAGCTACACATCTGCATCCCTGGGCTGGGTGATGGGGCACCAGGGCACTGCACCCAGCCCAGGGACAGTGAGGTCCTGGGGGGAGCATGGCTGGGATAAGGCACCCTCCTCCCTTTTGCAGAGCCCCCGCTTAACTGGCAGCACCACCCCTGCCCAGGAAGGGGCTGTCCAGACCTGCCATGCTCCAACATCAGATGTTGTTTTCCCAAACTGTCTGAATATCCCGTGTTCTGGACTCCAGGGGTG
>NW_009917983.1:1788-9962 GCF_000696875.1 Nestor notabilis | reverse complement strand
CTGGGGGTCAGCCGGGCAGCACTGCTCTCACCTCCTGCCCTATTAGTGGCTCCCTAATGGAGCCTGGAGGGGCTGTGTGTCCCCCTCTGCTGCTCCCCAGGGTGCTGCGTTTCCGGATATGTTGGTGGAAGGGTGGGTGAGAAAGGATGCTGCTGGGGCAAAGGCTTGAAAGTGAGAATTGAGTGATTAAGAGAGCCTCTGGTCTGCGGGTGGTCCAGCATCAGGCAGTGTTATCCTGAAGTACAAGCTGCAGCATGAGCACTGTAGTGAGGAAGGGGCTGAGTACAGCTCCTCGCTGCCGGTGCAGCAGAACATCCCTGAGCAGGTGATTGATCCCTCGTCTCCCTGCTCACCCTCCTGGTCCCTGATTTGTCTCCAGTTGTGCAGCAAATACAGGACAGACCACTTGGATATCAACTTTGAAGTGCAAATTTCAAACGCTCCCTCTAACCTCATCCCCTGTCCTGTGTCTGACGGGAAGCACAGGTAGTGGCAGGGGGACCTGCACATGAAACAGCCCTGTTCAAAGCCCAGCTCTCACAAGCTGAATGAAGTTTGCAGGCAATTACCCAGTGGTGTTCCTTGCCTTCACTCCCAGCCTTTTCCCTTGCATACTGCCTGCTGTCTGGTTTTGCTTTTAGGAGAAGATCCTGGCACCAGAGCAGATACACCTGCATCAGGCTGAGCTCATGTCTGCAGGTTACAGTGGGGATGCTGCAGCCCTCCTGTGCTCTATCCCATGGTCCCCGTGGCTCCATCTCAGTGCTGAACTGGCTCACACAGAGCCAGCGTTGAGGATCAAGGCACAGAAGCTTTCTGTGCAGGGGCAAAGCAGGGCAGCAGTGCTTTGGCCTCATTCAGAGCTGACACATGAGGATGAGGCCAAATCCAAGCCCTTTTCTCTCCAGCTGCTTTCTGGCTAGAGGGGTGCAATGGGGATGGCTTATCCTGTGCTGGATCCCAGGGTGCTGCAGGATGCTCGTGTGCTCAGCTGGGGCTGTCTGTGTGCAGGGGGAATGCGGCCCCTTCCCTGTGCGAGGCAGAGTCAAGACGGTGTGTGTGAACTCGACTTCACAAGACATCAAATGCGCTGCAGTCAGATGGAAATTGGCTCTCAGAGCTCCTTTCTTCTGGCACTGAGCAGCTCCCAGCTCCTGCTCCCCCCTTGGCGGGTGGATGGGTTGATGATAGGAGGAAGCGCCTGCTCCCCTGCAAGCCATGATGCCTGGGATCTCATCTCCAGGCTCACTGACAATTTGCATTAATGTTTACTTAACTAACCCGGAGCCCTCTTACATTCTGCCCGCCTCAGCGGGGGAAGTTGCACAGCTTGTAGGGGCAGCAGGACCATCAGAGGCATTTCTGGGCTGCCTCCTTTGTACTTCGGGAATCTCCAGCCCTCAGAAACAAATCCTTGTTGCTGGAAGAATGGGCTCTTCTCCCAGTTCACTCAAAAAGATGTCCCGGATTCCTGCCCAGCCAGGACCCTGTGTTGTTCCTGGGCAGGATTTCAGTGGGCGAGTGGGCTAATTTGCAGCATTTTACATATGTAATATGTTGACAGAAATGCTTTTAAATCCCTGTGATATTTAATTAGGAGGCAGCTTTTGGTGTATTAGTCGAGAATGGGGCTGTCTAATTAGTTATTGATGATTTCATACCCGTGAAGGTAATTAAGTTAAGCTGGAGGCAAGCTCCCATGCATGCATCCACCCCATTTAGAGCTGCTCTGGGATGCAGCGGGGTTGATGCCAGTTGTCTGGCCTCAGAGCGGTGTGTACCTACCCCGGGTTGCTGTGAGGGACAGCCACTCCCCATGACAGGGACTGTGCCTGCTGGAGCAGGATGTCTCCCACCATGATCAGGAGATGTTCTCCAGCCACCTCCCTTGGGGCTCTGACATGTTCTTGAGCCTGTGATGTGTTTGTCTCCCAAACCTGGTATTTTTAAACTCAAACCAGAGCTGGGATCTGGCAAAATATGAATCATTCAAGAGATGTAAGAGTGGGCAGAGTCCTGGGCAGACTGGGGTGTATTTATAGACCTTAAGTGTTGGAATTTGACTGTTTCTTAGGGAAAAAAAAGAGGTTTTTCAGATCTGGTCACACTGAGAGCCCTGTTACCAGCTCTGCAGGGCCTTAAAGATAAAGCTTTATGGTAGCATGGAAAGGAGGACAAAGGGCAGGCTGTGCTACGCAGCCCCTGCTCACCTCTCCCATTGCAGAGGACCATGCTGAGGGCCCAAGGCCTGCCCTGTGCCCACCACTGTTTGCTCAGGGGCACTGCTATGGGCACACACATGCAACTGGGGGATGTGGTAGCAGTCGTGGCTTGGGGTAGCAATACCTGGAGCTGGTCATGGCTGGGGCACTCCATGCTGTGACCATTGCTACCATTGGGACTAGCAATACCAGGAGCATGGGTGGCTCTGGGGCCACCAGCACCTAAAGTTGCACCCATAGCCTGGCCGTGCTGCCATGTCTTTGTGCCAATGCCAGTGACAGCACGTATCCCTCCCCAGGCTGCCCTGTGTCCTGCTGCATCCCATGATGGGTTCCCAGACCCAATGTGAGATGGGGCTCCCAGGCCACCCACCTCCCTCTGAGAGGGCTGATATCTGCCTGGCTACGCTGGCATGGGTCTCTCCCCCTTTGTGGGGTTTGCAGCCAGGACCCCACTGTTCGGGAGATTTCATCCCCTCTTTAATCTTGGCAGTTGGAAGCCAGGGAGCCGATAATGATGAAGGAGGGTAAATGTCAGAAGGAAACCAGCTTCAATCAGAACTGTTAAAAATAAACCTGCCAGGCCTGCTCTGGCAGGGGTAATCAGCCCCAGCAGCTCCTCTCCCCGGGTCCTAGAGCACAAGCCGCAGCCATGCTGAGCACCACCAGGCCACTGGAGCACCGTGCTGGAGGCTCACTGCAATGCTGGCAGATCCAGCCCTGGCCAGCAGCTCCACTGGGGCTGGGAAGAGCAACCTCTGAGCCAGCCGGGGTGCAGGGCTCTCCCCTTAGCAGGAATCCCTACTGCAATCCCATCTGGGCTTGAGCTAATTTTTCACTGGAAGAGTGCAGCATGGGAGAGGGTTATGGAGATGAGCTGCTTGTGATGTGCATGTTCTTCTATAGGGATCCCCGTAAGCTGCGTGCTCTGGTGTAGCATGGTTGAGGGTGGTGAGATGCTTTCTGTGAAAATGCCTGACTGTAGCTACCTCCTGGGAAATGCACAGCCTCCCCTTCCCTGCTGTCAGGCTGTGGCAGGAGATGTGGACACACAGATAATACAGTCCCTGGGTATTCAGGCACGTCCACAGTGCTGAGTCAGCCACAGGCTCCTGGGGTCTCAGAGCTGGTGTCCCCACCTCAAGTGGGATTCACTTGGAGCGGAGACAGGAGCTGTGTTGTTAACCTCAAAGATAATTAAGCTCGGGACAGCTTGCAAAAGGATTGTGGGGCTGCTTCATCACTTTGAGCTTTAATATGGAGGCTAAAGGTCTGTGTGAGACCAGGTGCCCACAGCTCAGGGCTGTGGCTCCCTGATCTGTGCCTTGTGGTCAGGCACTGGTGCCAGGCTCGCTGTTCCTTTTAGGCTCCACTGGGGAGAGGCAGGAGGAGCACCCAGATGTGCCTCTGGCAACTCATTTCTGCCTCCCCAAAACACAGAGGAGCTGTTGATCCCCAGCGCAGTCAGTGGGCAGCAGTGTTGTATGGCCGGGGGCAGGCTGCAGACGCACTAACTGCCTGCAGGCAGAGGCTTCCCCATGCTGTGGTTTTGTAGCAGGGGCTCTTCACAGAGCTGTCCTGTGCAGAGAAGCCCTGTGGGCTGGTGCAGCTCCCTATCCCCTGTGGCACGGCCATGACTCCTCTGTGTTGCTCCCCCCAAACCCCCTCCGGAACAATGCCAGTTGGGCAAGGGTAGCCCCAGCCTGGGCCCAGCCTAGTGTCAGGGTTTTGCTACTCTGCCAGTGGTTTTCATCCTGGCTTTGATGTGTGCCACATGGGATGGAGTCTCTTTATCTGCCTGTTGGGTTTTCCCTGCTGTGTGCCCCTGTGTTCAGTTCCCATGCTTGGGCACTCTCACAGCCTCGCGCTTGCTCTGCCCTGTTTCCCACCCTCGTTTCCCACCCTCGTTTCCCATTGGACCCTTTTTCTATCAGAGCTGTTTCCTCACAGCCCTGTGTAAAATCACTTCTCTTTTCCCAGCTGCTGGGCTGGATTTGCAGTGTTCTACTGGCTCCACCCTGGCTGCCAATGGGGGCTGATGTTTTTCACCCCACGATCCATCTCCCACCTTACATCCCACCACCAGCTCTGTGATTGCTCCCAGGTGCTTTCAGGAAGCCAGGCTATGAGATGTAGCTGCTGCTGGGGCGAGAGTTTTGCCCCTCTTAGTGCTGGGGCTGAGTGTGAGGAGTCCGAAGGACTCTTGGGAATACCAGGGCATCTTGCCAAGTAATACCAGCTGGGTCTTACAACGTTCAGCATTGGTTTAAGAGCATCCTCAAGGCCAGAAGGAGTCTACTTTAGCCCTTTCCAAAGCTGGGACCAGGGTTTAGAGTTGCTATCCCAGGACCTGTAAAGCTGAGGAGCAGATTCACAGATCTGAAGCATCGCAGATCCACAGCATCTCTCCTTGGCTTGCCAGCCTTTGCCAGATCTGGGACAGCCGGGATGCAATTCTCAGCTTGGCTCAGCCTCATTCACACCTCTGAAGAATCCAGGAGGGCCGGCAGGGCTGGCTTCACACTTATTAGCAATTAAAAGCCTCAGAGCCTGGGAGTCAATTAGCTCTGAGCTCTCCAGTGCTGCAAACCCAGGGGCTGAGCCCGCTAACAAGAGCTGCAGCCAGCTCCCCACAGGGCTCAGGGCTGGCTAACCAGAAGAGCTATTTGCTTTTTCATTTACACCTTGGATGGGTGTTGCAGCATGAAGTTCAGGGTGTCTTCTTGGGCGCGAACTGCCAGGCAGGGAGCACACGCTGTGTGTTGGAGGGTGTGAGGCTTCATGGCACGCAGGGCTGGAGCCTGGCACCTCTCCCAGCATGGCACAGCACTGTCACCCAGCAGGGCCTTCTGTGCACAGGGTTGTGTGCGGTGAAGGAGGATTGACCTTGTCCTATCATGGGGCTGAGTGTGAGGGTCTCATTGTAGTGCACTGCTGTCTGCTGGAAGTAGAGCCATATGTGGTACAGCAAATCTCTACCACCACTCCCCCGCTCTCTCTGCCCCAAGCTCTGGAGCTGCTGGGCTGTGGTACCCTGATTTGCTGGTTGCATGAGCAGTAGGATGCTCTGCTGTGAGTAGCAGTTTCCCTCTGCAACCAGAGAGCAGTGGGGCACTGGGCCATGGGGGAGGCTGGTGGGGCTGGGGGGGCTTGAAAGAGATGGCTTCGTGCCTTTGATTTGCAGCACATCGGGAACATGCTGGGAATGAGCCGAGGGATGCAAGTGTAAAGCAGGTAGGTATGCAGGCTGGAGGGTAGTGTGGGAGCTGGAGAGAAAACACGCTTTGGTGGAGGATTTGTGGGGATTTCCTGCTACTAGATAGTGAGACGGAAGCAGAGACATAAAAGGAGGGAGGAGAACAAGCTGCTGAACAGCAGGGTGAAAGGGGGCTTGGAAGTGGTGAAAAGCAGGGATGTAGAGAAGCAGGAGACCACACAGTGGTAGGGCTGTGTGCCTCGACTCCTGGAGGCTGAGAGCCAGGCAGGTGCTGTTTTAACACTTAGTGTCCAGCCAGACACTTGCTGGAGGGGACGAGGCCTCATCCAGTGGTCAGTGGAAGTGGGGGAACATGTCAGCCACACAGCAGGAACATTTGCAGATGGTGGCAGGTTGGCTCCTCCCGAGTGTGTGCTACAGGGCACCCTACTGTCCACCCCAATCACTGTCAGACCACAGGGCACTGGCATAGTGGGTGTTGTGGCTCTCCTGCAGAGCTTCAGGATGCTGGGGAGCTGTTGGTCATGCCTTAGCCCAGCGTTGGCTCCTCTTCCTGCAGATAACGAGGTTGCAGGAACAAAGGGACAGTGTGGGGAGAGGGCGGTGACAGGCGCACAGGGCTTGCAGCTTGTTATTTCACTTGTGTTTCCATTAAAGCTGCTGCTTTTAACTTGTTTCAATCTCTGAAGAGGCTCCAGGGTGGGTGGCAGATGCTTTATTCCCCCTCCCTCCCCTTTTTTCCTTGGCCAGCTCCCCTTGTTCCCATAGCATCTCCCTTCCCACGGAGGCCGAGTCCTGCAGTTCTGACTGAGCAGCACAGCCCACGCCAGAGCCGCTCCTTGTTGGAGCTGGATGGGATCCATGGGATCCACCACACAGGCGCTGCCCTGCGCAGGGCTGCTCGGCAAAGCCTGGCTTGCAATCCCACATCATCCCACTTGTGATGGACGTTGCATGTCCCCAACTTTCCTCGTGCCCAAAGATGAGGTGCTCATGTCACCCACCATGCAGTCACCCATTTGGCATATGTAGGCACTGTCGTGACATGAGCCACTAGTGCTCAGATAAGGACAGTGGCCCAGGTCATGGTGTGGGTCAGCAGCATCCCTTTGAAGCTGCTGAGATTTATGTGTGCCCTGAAAAGTTCTGCTAAATCAGCACCACCGCCCTGGGGCTGGGATTCTTCTCACTAACTGTTGCCATGAGCATATGTTGCATTTTACACATGCTCTGCTCCGCTGTCCAAGCAACAAAATCCTCCAGCTTTAATGTTATGGGAAGCATCTGCATCTCCCAGGAGGGAAGGGACCAGGGCCAGGGCCCGGGGTCAGCACGGCAGTTTGGGAAGCCTTTCCTGGCAGGGGAGCAGTGTGAAGCATTGCTCTCCGATCTGGCAGTGTTCAACTTTACTCTTTGCTGTGTGTATATGGTGGCAGAATTTGTTGATTTGGCTCATGTCTCTGAGGTTTGTGGTCTGAGATGCTCAGCACATCATGATGTCTAGCAGCGTGTTGCCTTACTCCAGCAAAGGATTGTTTTGTCCTTATATATATATGCTTGGCAAGGACGAGCTCTGATCCATCACTTTCACTTGTGCTGTGATAACAAGAAATACTACTGCAAAAAACATCAGGTGGGGACAGGGGCAACTGTCCTAAAGGAAGTGATTACTCATAATTGCTTGAACCTCAGTGGATATGACCTCGTGTGTCATCCTGCCCACCAAGAGGTCCTGAGGACTCTGGTCCTTTTGGAAGGACCATGCATCACATCACCCCACCATGGGCAATGTGTGAGCAGATGATAGACATGATGGGTGTGTGGCCCTTGCACAGGGACCCTGCAATGTGCAGGCAGGGACATGAGCTCTGCTTTCCAGCTGGGCTGAGGTAGAGGCACACATGAAAGTGCATGTAAAGGACTAACTCCCCATGCCATCCAGCAGCAATGAGACCTGCACAGGGCAGGAGGGGCCAGCGGTGGCTTTCAGGCTGCTGTGGTGGCTAGAAGGGTGCCTGGATCTCTTAATCTGTAGGACTCCCTCACCTTTGCACAGCCCTTCACTGTGCTACAGAGATGTCTTATGTGCTGAATACAGATTGCTGCCGCCATCCTTGTCCCCTCTGGCTGTTCCATCCCTGCTCAGTGCACCCTGTCCCCAGTACCCATCAAGGCCGTCTGTGTCGGGAGGCAGTTTCTGTGGCTGCAGGTTGCGGTCTCCCCCAGCACGCTGCAGGCTGCAGCACCCGGAGCCAGGAGGATAATGAGATCTTAATAGTCCAATTATACCCCATCGATTTACTCAGCACGTTTGTTGGGCGGCTGGGGCTGCCTGATGAAGCGCCCGCTCGCCTGCCAGCGGGGAGGGCTGTGCCGCGCCGCCCAGCCTGGGATGCTCCTTGCAGCAACCAGCTGCTCCCCCTTGAACAGGGGGCTACAGGAGCAGCCCCCCTCCCTTATTCGCTGTCCCTGCAGCCCAGGAGGGGCAGGGACAGAATGGCAGGCAGGGATTTGAGCGGGGCCCCTGGCACCCTGCCCTGGCGTGGAGCTGACCCTGGGCTGACATTCTCCATGCTGCTCTGGGAGCAGAAGGGTTGTGCACCTCCGCCTGCCACTAAAACAGGCTGGCAGGAGAAGTGACTCCTGGTGGGTGGCAGTTCCTGCCGGCTGAGCAGGGCTGAGCCATCAGCCGCGTCTGGCAGCCTGCACCAGGCAGTGTGGTGGCTACCAGAGGG
>NW_009917983.1:0-1723 GCF_000696875.1 Nestor notabilis | reverse complement strand
GTGGTGGATACCAGAGGTGTGCTCAGCTGGGCTCCTGGCAGCAGAAGCCAGTTCTTGAGCATCCACCTGCAGGTGTTCCTCGCTGCAGCATGGCATTGCAGGTGCATCTCTATGCTTTTCTTCTATTCATTTCCATTTTGAGCTCGTTGTGGCTGGGAGTCCCATGCACTAACAATGCCTAATTTGGAGGAGTCGCTCTTAGCTGTGATTTTAAGCCTGCTGTTGTGATTTTGCTTGTCATGCCTTGTTCTGGTGTCATGAAAAGCAGTAAATAATGTTCCCGTTACCCCTTGCCGCACTTATTCAGACTCTGTCCCATCTCCTCCCATTCCCTTTCTGGCCCCTACAAAGTGCCATTTCCAGGGACCCCACGATCTCTTTCCTGAGTGTCAGTGGCTCACACTGAGCCTGCCGTGCTGCACCCTGGTTTGTTTGCACCATTAGCCTCTGACGATGCACCTTGTCCTGTGCAAACACCATCAGCCCCAGGGGCTGGGGTCACAGCAGGTAGCAGGCAGCAGCAGGCAGAGCTCAGGCTCCCGGTGACCTTGGGGATGGCAGAGTGAGGCGGGGATGTATGGGGTGGGAGGTCTCTCCGTCCCCTTGGCCAGGATGGAGTGGTGCTGGCAGCTGGGCCAGCGGAGCCCATTAAAAATCAAACAGCCTGATGTAATGCTGGGGGCACGCTGTGGGAGCCTGAACCTGACATGGGGCCGTATCACACTGGTGCTGGGTACTGGGGCAGGTGACACAATAGACAAAATCCTGTCACATTACCCTGGCATCCTGCTAATGTAGCAGTGGGGAAGCTGCCCCCAACCTCCAGCAAGCAGCTGCCCTCGGGATACCCTCCTTGGGAGCTGAGCCCTTGCAGCATTGGAGACTTGTGTCCATCACCTCGAGTGGATCCTGTGTATGGAACACATGAGTGACTTGTTTCCCCCACTGCAGGGCTGTGGGTGCTGAAGTAAATGTGTGCAGCTGCTCCTTCTCTCCAGTGAGAGACAGGAGTGCAAGACCCTCATGGGGGCTCTGGGCTGTTGGCCACTAATGTGAGCACTGATTAGTCTATTGATCTGCATAATGCAGGAGTCTTTCTGTCCCTTCTTACCCACCCTTGACAACTGCCAGGTGGTGGAGGGAGGTGGTAGCGTGAACAGCCGTGCTGGGGCTGCCCCATCTCTGCCCATCACTCTGCCCTGGGCAGGCTGCGCTTGGACAGTCCAACAGCATGTGTGGGGTGACCTGAGGGACACCGGGCTGCTAAATAGCTGCTGGTGCCATGCTCCTTGCTGGCTAGTCCATGGCTGCACCCTGGCATAGTGTCCTCCGGCACAGCACCAGTGAGGTGAGACTGGCATCTGGGGAGCATGTATCCCAGCCTGAAACTGGGATAAGTGGTGCTGCCCAGGGCTGTGTGGCTTTGGTTGTGAGGCCAGCTACCTTCTCTGCTTGAGACTTGGTGGATGGCTTCTGTGGCTGATCTGGTGCTTGAATGACTGGTGCTGGTGGAGCAGAGCTGGCCCATGAGCAGAGATCTGTCATACAGTTTCAACATGGGAGCAGCAGCCTGGCAGCAGCTGAAGAGTAAATGCCTTTGATCTGCCCCATGAGATGGAGAGGGTCTGGGAGACCCCTGGATGCTAACGAGTTTCCAGCATGGAAACTGGGGAGGAAACAAATTAGAAGAGCTGAGCAACCGCTGCACTTCACCTGCCTGGAG
>NW_009917982.1:16016-50459 GCF_000696875.1 Nestor notabilis | reverse complement strand
CTGCGCCCCGCCGCCGGCGCCGGGCCCTTCTTCACCGACCCCTTCTTCCTCATCGAGACCCTATGCATCATCTGGTTCTCCTTTGAGCTCCTTGTCCGCTTCTTCGCCTGCCCCAGCAAGCCGGAGTTCTCCCGCAACATCATGAACATCATTGACATTGTGGCCATCATCCCCTACTTCATCACGCTGGGAACTGAGCTGGCCCAGCAGCAGCAACAGAAGCAGCAGCCTGGGAGCAGCAGCAACAATGGAGGCCAGCAGCAAGCCATGTCCCTGGCCATCCTTCGAGTCATCCGCTTGGTCAGAGTCTTCAGGATCTTCAAGCTCTCCAGGCACTCCCAGGGGCTGCAGATCTCGGGGAAGACCCTTCAGGCCAGCATGAGGGAGCTGGGCCTCCTCATCTTCTTCCTCTTCATTGGGGTGATCCTTTTCTCCAGTGCTGTCTACTTTGCAGAGACTGATGACCCTGACTCCCTGTTCACCAGCATCCCTGATGCTTTTTGGTGGGCTGTGGTGTCCATGACCACTGTGGGCTATGGGGACATGTATCCCATGACAATTGGTGGCAAGATTGTGGGGTCCCTGTGTGCCATTGCAGGTGTGCTCACCATTGCCCTCCCTGTCCCTGTCATCGTGTCGAACTTCAACTACTTCTACCACCGAGAGACTGATCATGAAGAGCAGTGCCAGTACACCCATGTCACCTGTGGCCAGCAGCAGTCACCCTTCTCTGAGCCCAAGAAGGGGGACAGTAATCAGTCTCTCAGCAAATCTGAATTCCTGGAAGCAGAAGACCTGGAGTCCATGAAATATTCCAACTTCATTCCTCCCAACAATCAGGGGTATAAAGAAAAGAAAATGCTGACAGAGGTGTGATCAGTTTTGTTAGCCTGTGTCCAGACATGGAGCTGCAAGCTGCTGCACAGTCACCTTCCTGCTAGCAGCTGGATCTATTCAGCATTTACATGCCAGACTGTGAACTGTGATACCGTAAACAGAATGATTGCGATAATGGACTCTTCTGTCCTGATTTGCTGTTTCTCATTACCGTGTGCAGCCAGAAATGTTCTTGCTTTATTCTGTGGAGTGCTAGCTGTCATCCTCCTTGTGAATTTCTTTCTCTGTTTTTGAAGACTGCTTTAATTCAACATTTGCTGTGAAACTAGCCTATCTACTCCACTAACAGAGAAGCCCTTGCCACTACTTCAGCTGAAGGATTCAGCAGGGAGTAAACAGTTAAAGGGTCTACAAACATCTGGCTCAAGCTCTGCCCTTGGTTCTTGTGCCAGAGCAGTGCCCTTGGCTGTGGGATCAGTCACGCCTGCCATGCCGTTGCCTTTGAATAATGGAAACACTGTAGCTAGCATCACAGGGAGTTCTGCAGCTGTAAGAGAAAGTCAGCAAGCAGATGCCTGCCTTCTTTGCAACCCTTGGCATGCTGAACAGCCTCTTGGTTTGTGTTTCAAAAAAGATGCATAGATCTAAAAGCTCTTTGCTACTTGTGACCATATATGATTTATCAAAAACAGGCTTATAGAAATCAACAGGCTTGGTGAAGATTTTCTGTGTTTTTCAGCTTATTTCAGCCTTATTTTTGCCAGTGCCCTGATGTTAATTGGCTTTTATTTTACCAACTTAATCTTCATAGTGGTAAGTGCCTTCTGATGCAAGGCACATTTGTTATCTCTGCAGTTTATCTCCACACAATATTGTTTAATGAAATGTGCTTTGTGCTTCAGATACCCAGTTCTGTAGTAAGGCATGTGAGAGCAATTGACTCCACTGTTTTTATTGAAGCATTTGTATAGGTTAGGGAAGTTTGCCTGTTGGCATTTTGTTGACATGGCTCAAAACCTGGACCACAGACAGCTGCACCTCTGCTGTCTGAATATTGCACTGATTTAGCGGGTCACAAGCATAAATTGCCCCAGGGTAAAGTGTGTCAACATTTGAGACTGAGATTGGCACAGATACAAACTTCCCTAAGCCATCTGCACAAACCCAGCAGCATACCCCAGACCTTTCAAATGAGGGGGAAACAGCTAGCCTTGAAGAGATGCTTTTGCTGCATTTCTCATTTAGCCAGTTCTTGGTATTTTATGGACAGAAGGCACAGGAACGTCTTTTGCATGAACTAGGTTTTATGAGAGCAATCTATGCTAGCAATGCAAAATGCATAACTTGTCCTGAAGTGCTGGGTTTGCCAGGGAGTTGCATCTTAAAATGCACATCTTGCTTCCTAGATCATTTCAGGTTTTTTAATCAGCTCTGCCTTACCCCAAACTTTAAAATGTTTCAAATGCTGCCAGCGGGCGAGAAGGAGAAATGGATGCTTTCAGATTCTGTGGGCAAATTTTCCTACAAAGGAAAGTCTTTCTTGTTTTAAATCTAAGCGTATATTCTGCATTCACATGTGTGCATGTGTATGAAAGCAAAGGCAGCCATTAATGCCTTGCATCATACTGTGTGATATGCATATTAGAATGTACTACATATTGCATGTGACTCATGTAATACATAAACCAGACATAATATCAAGATGCAAAATATATAGAATACACTTTATGTATATATTATGCTTTTCAACCATAAGGCTACGAATGCTAAAGGCATATACTGTAATTTAATCAGAATAGTCTATAGAACTGGCTGTAAGATGGGATCTGTTTGCATTGTTGTTACCCTGCTTGGTTTTTGTTGTCTTGAGATCTTGCTCTGTGCCTAGAGTGCTTTTATTGTGGCCTCTCCTCATCTGGGCCCTGATCATATGGTAGAAGTTGTTTGTGTAAATCCTAACTGCTGTATTTCTCCGGAGTCCCATTGTCTTCTCAAAGGTTTTTAGTGTACAGGGATCTCCCCTGGGGTTAGCGCACAACCTTTATATTAAAACTCTGTTCTCTCTTGCTGAAATCAGTAGCAAAATGTCACTTGTCTCAGTTACTGCAGGTCAGTCTGGGAGGCACAAATGTGATGTGATGAGGGCTCTGTAGCTAAGAGGAGTTTGCCTGAATATATAGGTGCCTAATTCCTCTTTGTTTCATCGGGACTAAGGCAAACGTCTGAAGGTCTGGGCTTTGGAAGCCATTCTGCATCCCCTGAAGCATGTAACCAGCTAGTGGGTAAGTAATCCTGGTGGGTAAGTGGGACGGAGGAAGGATTAGCACAGTGGCATCTCTGTTGATCTCTCTAAAATGTTGTCTTGGTCATTGAGTTAGTTAAGTAAAAGGCTGCTGCTGTTCTTAGTTGTGTTTCAGGATTACTGTAATGAAATCTTTTATGTGAGTGCAGGAGAGTGGCTTCTTTTCACATTTTATGTTGCTCAAGCAGATGTTCTAGAAACTAGAAAAAGAATGTGCTATTTAAGAGGGATGTTTCAAGGCTCCTGCTGTCTCCTAGCAGAATGCCCATGTTTGGGGTTATTTTATGCCTGAGTGTATCAGCTGATAAAAGTTTTCCCAAAGTAAGATATAAAAAACTCAGATTAAGCACAAGTTCAGGAGGAGCCTACATCAGAAAATTCCTGTGTTTATTTCTTCCCTTGGGCCTGACCCCATTGCCCCTGCTAGGCAGGAGCCCTCCCTGCTCATAACAGGTTGTTCTTCTAACCAGCATGACAGACAGCTGGGCACAGAGACTTCGGCAGAAGAAAAGAGATAAGTTACTGGTAGCATAATTCCAGCATGTCTTGGAAAGAGGTTTCCTGCTCTCAGGTGAAATTCAGCAACGAGTTTGTAGCTGGAGTATTGTGGTTTCTGAAAATCTCCATACAGACACATGCATGCAGGTGCACACTCAAAGCACTGGTGTGAATGAACTCTGTTGCAACCAGGCAGCTTTGTGTAGTTTTTGCCATCCACATTTTCCAGGTCTGAAAAGAAACTGCAAATGAAAATGTGAAAACAGGAATGGTGTTTGCTCCCTGGGTTTTCTGTGTTAGAGCCAAGAGAAATATAAAAAGCCAACAGAAGCTTGGAAACTGTAACCCTGGGACTTCTATTTGGCATGCAAATCCTTCTCTAAGCACCTTCTGAAAAACAAGGCAGTGAAATCCCAGAGTTGGCAATAACACTATATACTATAGAACTTCTGGAATTCGGTATTTTTATTAAGGAGCCTTCGGGTTTTGTTTTCAAGTGACTGAAGGGACATAGTGGCACCTCTGCCACTGGCTTTACAGAAGACTCATGTCACCAAACCACAGTGTCTCTTTCAAAAATCTTACCTCAAGTTCTCAGCCCTTAGCACTCACTCCTGAATGTCCGGAATCCAAATCTGTCTGTCTAGCTGCTTCCTTCTGAAGGCAGAGCACATCCTCATGAAGCAAAGTAGGCTCCTCCAGGGACTTGTTTCCATAACAACCTCCCAGTCTGTGTCTCTTTACCTTGTGACTGTGGCTACAAGCAAAAGCACTCGTTGCATATTTTCAGTTTTCATATATTAGCACCTTATCTTTACAGCTGTTTCTCTGCTTACTGAAGATGATCGCACCACCTTGTATCATGTACAACTGTCCTGTCCAACTTCAGACAGACAGCTGTCAACATGTGAAAGCAAAGAGTGCAAACCAGGAGATGAGAGGGAGTTGTATATCCTTGCACACAGAGAGGTGGGGAGTGTGTGAAGGGCAATCTGAGCACTCACAGTCAAGGAACTGAGGGGCAACTGGCCTGTGAATGTAGACTCAACTGGGTGCCCAGTGACAAGGCATACAAGCTAAAGCATCACATTAACAAAGCCAGAAACTCCCCTTTCAACAATCTCACTAGGAAATAGGTTTGCTGTGGAAGATACTACTGCTCCCCCATGGGATGTTTTACACCAAAGCAAGACAAGGCAGAAAGCCTTGGAGGTGGGGAAGAAAGGAAAAGAAGAATTTTACTGAGGACACCTTTTTTTTTAATCTGCAACTCATCGACCACATCAAAGACTGTAAGTGTGAAAGGCATGAAGAAGTGTTTTGTGATATTTCAAAGCCTGCATGGCTGGTGTATCCCTGCACTTACCTCCAAGATGAAATTCCCGTTCTGCTCCAGCTTGGAAAAAAGTCAGAGTTCAGGATTTCTGAGCAATTTTCTGGTTTGGCCCTGTTCCTTTTGATCCAGCTTTCATGGATAAAAATTCACTGCTACAGGAGTTATGGGGGTGAAGGTGACCGGACTTGGTGTTCTTTCCTAGGCCCCCTCGTTCAGTGTACAGAGATCCTTATGGAGACGAAGAAGAATGAGTATAGAGGAAATCAAGGGCAGCAAAAGACAGGGTAAGGACTGAAGTGTCTTCCATACAGTGATGGAAAAAGCAGCACCAATCCTAAAAGCAAAGGAACAAACAGCTCCAGCGTCTGCTGCTTTAGCAGAAGTAGGTAAAGTTTCTTTTTCTTCTGTGAAATTAGTGATGGCGACTTTCTTGGGATTAATGAGGAAGGATTTCCTAATTAAGATTTGAGCCTAAAGGGAGAATCTGATTCTAGGTGAAAATAGAAAGATAATAATAAAATACATCAATGTAGTATAAGCCAGATTCTCACCATCTGCTGATTCAAGTTGGCTAAACTCCATTTGGTGCATCTACCTTGGTTTATATTGGGCTCCAATTTCAGTCTTTTTCATCAAGTCGAAACACATGTACTATTTCTTAAAACGCTTATTTTTGTTTGTTCTTTTCTTGAGGTCCTGTTTATATCAGGGAAAGATCTGCAGATTACAACAGGAGTTAACCACAGTGTTCCCAAAAGCTCTTATGTGACTTGAGTCCAAGTAAGTCTACCAAACTTAGCAAAGTTAAGCTTCTCGTTATGTTTATATTGACAAAAATAAGAGCTGCAGCATTTTATTTATTTATTTTCTCAGTGGTGATGTGCATACAAGTTTGTAGAGATGTTTTAAGACTAAACAAGATTCTGCCCTCAGCTGCAGCCCTGTAAGCACAAGATAGCTCTATGCACATTGCTGTAACCCAGAGCACAGTCTGAGCTCTTCATCTTTGCTTTTCAGTGCTCACTCTCTAGACAAATCCTATTCTGAAGACAATTGTATCCATGTTATCAGCAGGCACACAGTGAAACCCTGACTTGCAGTCATCTGCTTTGTGCATGAAGTTAAGGAGAGGAGCAGGTGCTTGCAGGATGAAAAGACTTAATCCTCTGATAAAATGAACTTGTGAATGTTGAGTGTCCTTAGCTGCCACCAAAGACAGCTGCTGATGAAATTGCATGCCAGTTACAAGATGGAGTTATTCTTCTGCAGGGTCAGGTCTTAAATAAGGCAAGAGTCTAGGCAGGGAAATAAACCCAGAAGAAAAAAAAGCAGACAGGGACTGCGGTAGCAGTGATTTTCCAGTGTAGTTTGTGCTGTTACTGCAAATTAATTCTATATGCCTTACCTAACTGGCTGGGTCTTACTTGCTTGGGGGAAATATGGGGCTTGTTGGCTGGAGCAAGAGTTGAATATCAGCATAGTTTTAACCTTTGAGAAACCCAAAACTGTGATCTGTGTGGGGTTTATGTTCCGAAACCATGAACACTGATTGATAAACACTCCAGGAAATATCCATGTTGTCTGCAGTGCATATTAAGAAGGTCTGAAGCAATAGATTGAACTTCCCTGTGTACAACCTTTTCTTAGTGAAAGAAAGGAAATGATTTATAGGAGGGAAAGTGCTCATCAACTTACCGGTCACCCTAAAGTACCAAAACCATGTTGCCTATTCATTAGAGACAAGACTAATGGGAAACTTTTGTTGTTTTACAAAATGTCATTGAAAGTTCAATAAGTCCTTCGTTGGCTTCACTTCCACTAAACGAATACAAAAATATTTACTTAGTGGTGTAAAGTTTTGGAAGACCCTTAGTCAAAAACTGATGTAAGTGACAAATTTCTCAATTTAATTACCAAATGTAGCCACTAAATATCTAAATTTAAATGGTATTGTAGCCACTGCTTGTTTAGAGAGAACAGGGGTCCCAATTCTGCTCTCTACCCAAGGCTAGATAAACATATCCTTAAGAATATGAATGGTGTGATTCCTGATTTAGGCAACTGTGAGAGAAGAATCAGTGCCAAAAAAGAAGGCTGTGAATGCAGATGTGTAGAGTATATCTCTTTGAGTGGTGTACATACACATTGGTCCATTCACCTAAAAGGCTGTATAAATTTTACACCAACAGAAGATTTTGCTTTTAGAGTACATATTGGTTTATTCTCTTATATTCTCTGGAGAGAAATTAAATGGTATTTTACAAGAAAATGGGAACATAACTGTCTCCTCTTGCTGTTTGTTGATGCATCTGTTGTTTTCAATTAGCTTGATGGCATCCATTTTCAGAAAGCAGATGCTGCCCTCTTTTACACTGGTGCAATTCTGGAATAACTCCACTGACGTCAGTGAAGTGACTCCAAATTTATCCCTGGTGAAAGCAGAATTGGACCACAATCTTTTTGTTTGCTTACCCACTCTGGTGTTCTCAGGAAGGTGCACCGTTACCATGCTATAAGGTGAAGGTGAGCGCCTGTCTGCTGTGCCATGCTCAGCTATTTTGTGTCCTTGACATTGCACTCACATGCCTGGCTGGAGCAGAATTCAGCCTGGCGTGGGGTGTACATGGTCACCAGATTGTCCATGTTGAATGGAGCAGTTGCTGGCCCTAGAATCCTGACCTCTTTCCTATTCCAGTTTCCATCAACTGCCTCTTGCTTGGATATGTTTTCCAAGGAGAGAGAGTTTTTTAAGCTAAATAAATGTAATTGTAAGTCTTAAGTAATATTATAATAGAAGGGTAGCAGAGGTAGGTATGGAGACAAACTCTACCCCTCCTACAGTTATTTGCTACTTACGGCTATGTGAAAATTGTTGCAGTCCTGGCAGGTTGGCTATACATCTGTTGGTTTCAGAGTCTCCATTTTCAGGGGATGCTAACTTTAAACAAATTTGGCTACTTCTTTGCTGCTCTATCTCTGCTGATCTCAATCATGCCTTCTCTGAAACTGGACAAAGAAAGAGCTTCATTTAAAGGTGACTAGCATGCTGTATGGAAAAATATCACTTCAGATGGGGAAGATGAGGGTGAATAGAAGATACACAGTAAGTAAAGAACAGAGTAAATATACTGGGTGAGACAGGAGGGAGCTTAAAGGAGTTCCTCAAGGATTAGTTCTAGGATTGTTTAAAACATTATCAGTAGAGCTGAGAGTATGAAATTTAGCAACGAAACAACTTAAGTATCATCATCAAGATTGTGGATTAGGACACAGAACTAGATGACTGAATAATTGACTTAAAGAAATGGATATATATTAAACAGCACAGAAATTAATGTTGTGATAGAGATTTTTGTGGCAAGCTTATCAGCTGGGGAAGACAGACAACAAGAAGGATTGGGGATGCTAAGATCAGCCAGAGTTCCAGTGTGACTTACTGAACCACCAGAGTAATGCAGCCATAAAAGCTGCAGGTGCAAGTCTTTGAAAGTCTCAGAAGGAGCACATTCACCTGGGAAATGTTAATTCCGTAAGGCCTTATCTGGAATGCTGTGTACATTTTTGGTGACCTAAATTTGGTCAGGAAGGATGCACAGAAGAACCACAAGAATGATCAGGTGAATGGGAATTGCTTTGCAAGAGGCAGCTAGAAGAGCCTGACTTTTCTAGGCCAGCAAAAGATTGACAAGACCTATAGTTACAAAAATAATGGGAGCAGAGTAGCCAAAAAGAGGTAAGATCTAGTTAAGCTGAAAGGCAGTGTTGGTGTTTGACCAATAAAGCACAGTCTGGCCATGAATAAATTTATCCTGGAAAGAAGATAATTTCTAATGTAACAGACAAAGAAGGAGAAATGAAAGCTCGTTCCAGGCTGAATAGGAGAAATGAAGACAAAAGACTTTTTTTTTTTTTTTTTTTTCCCCAGATGGACTTTGTTATATTTATGAAAGGGATAATATGGAAGTAGTTACGTGCAATGGAAACAGCCTAAGTTCAGTGAGTTTGTCTGCTAAAATCCTTTCCTACACCTGGGATGTGTTTAAGATGCTGAATAGATGAGAAATTTGAAAATCTTCCCTCATTTCTTGTGCCCTCCAGCTCAGCCATATTGCACCCATTTAGCTATAGAATGCCAGATCCTGGTGATGTTATTATCTAATACTTGGGGGGTATGGGTAGGAGGGAGAACTAGGGAAGGAGCTGTGAGTCTTGGGAGATGTTTTTTCTCTATGGCACTGGAGGAAGTGAAACAAGTCCTAGGAGTGGGTAGGATGGGCTAGAGGGTATCACTCTAGGGTAACTTCATGCCCTTAAAAAATGCACCAATCTCTGTTCATTGCTCTTCTCCTCAACCTGGAACCTCTGCTGACCTTGTCTGGTCTTTTCTCCCTATTCATACCTCTCTGTGATGACCTTCCTTCTTCCTAGGAAGTCCTCACTACCATGAGCTCCCTGGAATCATTGGAACAGTGCATTGCACCTAATTTTGAGAAAAGCCTTGAGCGAGCTCTGCTACAGCTTAGCCAGGTTATCTGATTTGGATGCAGAAATCACCAGAAATGTATGATCTTCAACAACTTTTGTTGAATGGAAGGTCAGAGCAGTTGGTAACAATGGCCACTCTTGCCTGAAGAGGTTAGCAGAATCATTTCCTATTCTAGGCACTGTTGTGACAGAGACAGAATAAAGCTTCACGTTTTCTTGCTTACCTCTTTAATTTCATACTGTGGAAAAGTCACAAAATACCCTGTTAAGCTCAGCAGATAGAATAGACATTGACGAAGGTGGGAGCTTCACCCATCCATCCAACTCCATGTCAGAAAAGCACCAAGAAGAACCTGTCCTTATGCCTTGTTCTTGAGCCTTCTAGCTTGTTGCTGCTCTTTGTTCACTTTTATGAGTAAATCATTCTTTTGTGATTTGTATCTATATTTTGGCTTGCTTGTTCTACTCTTTAAGAGAAGAAATAGCTCTGCTTTTTCTCCTTTAAGTAAAAAAAAAAAAACAAAAAGAAAAGCACAGGAGATTTTATGAATAACCATGCAGATTATGAAAGCATGTGAATATGGATACCATTTGGGCTTTATCAGTTACATTAGCAGGATGGTGTACACAAATCCAGTTGTCTGTAAATTGTCTTAAGGGCTTGTCCCCAGTGCTTGGCATAATTTCTTGATTTATGACAGTAGGCCAAATTAGAAAGGAATCAGAAGAAATACAGAATGAGGAAATGAGTTTCATCTGAACCATGAACGCAGTGTCACATCTGTTTCTGAGCTCAGTTCACTCTGAAATTGATGAAAGAAACCACCATCAGCATATGTTTATGTGCTTCTTAATTTATTGTTGTTATATCATGTGCAATGCTGTAATGTATACAGCGTTGGTCTTGAGGCTTGTAACACATTAATGGTGAAGATCCTACTGCAGCAATCACCACACAAACACAGAGCAAAAAGCTGGTCAGAGGGTTTTTACAATTAAAATGGTGTATACCTCTTTGGAGCTTGAAGATTTCTCCAATGGTGAGAGAGCATTATTGCATTTTGATTTTATAATAGGAGCAGAATAAGATACAGTTAGCTGTTGAGAGCGGTGGGAAAGCAAGCATCTAAATGAACAGAATCCATAACTCCTTCTTTAGCGCTAAAGAACAAATCTTCATATTCTTTGCCCTGGCAACCATGTCTTTTTAGCAAGGAGGTGTTGACTTTGACAGGGAGTACAGTTAAAGAGCACAGGAGCAAATCCTACAAGTAAATTTATGTTGATTTATGAGGATATGTAAGAAGCATGGGAGATGCATTTATTGTGAATCTTCAAGCCAGTCTGATTTATTTATGCATAAATAGTATTTACATATATTCTCTTTTTTTCCTCAGTCAGGACCTGCATTCTCATAATGGGTTTATATTTTTAAGGGTAGGGCTGTCATTAAACAATAAGGAGCTCTGTGTACAAGCTCCCTTGTCAGTGATGAAGGAACAGCTCTTCATTGTGCTTGAATCCCACTTCATCATCAGCACATAGAACAGAAAGGTATAATATTTACTTATTGGTCCCGTTTGGTGTCAGACGGCCAAACTTAGAACATCTACTTTATCACTGTAATTTTATTTTTTTAGATAAATGCCACAGATATATTGTATTTTTCTCAAGCTCTCAATTATGCTCATCTTTTAATGTATCCAAAATAGTGCTGTCAGGTACATTCCTTTTAGTACTGTAGACTATAATCCTTCATGCTTATGAAATAATACCCACAAAGCAATTGATCTTTGTAGTCTGTCCTTGCAGATGGCACAATGACTTTCAGAAAGATTTTTTGGGGTATTCACAACTTCTTATCCATTAGTCTGTTATTTGATGATCTATTACAGTTTTCTGTGGTGGATTACAAACGTTTCTGTAGGATGCATTTCTGTCAGAAGATGCCTCTTCCTCAAAATCAGCAATATTTGTGAGAGGAGTTCCATTTCAGCTCATTTTGGTATTTTTAAGAAAATGCATGTTTGGAAAATTTTGTAATGTGTGTGATCATTTTCTGAATGTTCTGAATGGTTTTTGCTTTTTTGAAATTGTCTTTTTAAAGGAAATATATGTAAAGAAGTTAAAATTAGAAATTTTTCAAAGCAATGTAGTGGTAGCCATTGATTGTTCCTGATTACAAAGCAGTGTGGCTCTGGTGTCAGCTCCAGTACTTTCTTGAATTCAGTGGGGTGATATTCAGGTGCTCCTAAAGAGATGAAATGACAGACCAAATGGTATGGGTACCTCAGCATGTATTAGTAGTGACAGAGGGATTTTGGCAACTGGAAAACCTGTGCAGGTAAAAAAGTTGTTTAACGAGTCCAGACTGCTTTTACAATGCAGTCTGACTTGCTGGAATGTGTCATTATGAATTCTGATCTGCCCCTGTTTCTAAGCTCCCCCTGTTTCTAAGCTCCCCCTGTTTCCACTCAGGAGGTAGTCTTTTAGGATCTTTTTACTCATAAAATATGTAATAGGGAAAATAAAGGAAAAAAAAAAGAAAAAATGGTTACTGATAATCTCCTGGGCATACTGGGAAGAATGAAAGTAGAAGTTGCTATCTACAGTGTGCTGTAACTCATCTCCTTACTTACCTTTTTCTGTTGGCTCTTTAAAAACCAACTGTGGGGATTTGTGAGCGGCTATCAGCTAAGTGGATTTCAGAATAGATGACTAGTGAGCTCTTCTTTGCATAGTAACCGTTAATCACCATTTCAATAGAAGATGTCTGAATACGTATTGATCAAGCCAGCTGCAGCTGTGATATAACTGTGATGGGTTTTGGAGACTGTACCAGCTTTCCTCTCCATTCTCCATCCCCCAATCATGTAACCTACGCAGCAGAAAAAACACCCGCTGGTACTTCTAGCCCTGGCATTTCTGCTTATTACTGAGTTGAAACAATCAAAAGGTTGTGTAAGGTTTTTCATTAGTTAAAAGACCACTTAATAAGGAAGGCCTTGTAATTAAATATTGGAGTTGGAGTCAAGGGGGCGGTCCCCAGTACTGTCACATGGGCTTTGGATGTCCCACGTATCTCAGTGCCTCAGCAATATAATCATAGAATCCTAGCATTGTTAGAGTTGGAAAGGACCTTAAGATCATCTAGCCCAAACCTCCCTGCCATGGGCAGGGACACCTCACCCTAGACCATGTCTCCCAAAGCTCTGTGCAACCTGGCCTTGAACACTGCCAGGGATGGAGCACTTCTTTGGGCAACCTGTTCCAGTATCTTACCACCCTCACAGTAAAGAACTTCTATCTTATATCTAATGGGACAGCATTATGTCATTTACTTGCTCCTTTTCCCTAAACCATTTAGACACAGAGATCTTTTTGAGTATGCCCTATCTCTTAACTAATACCTATATAATGTCAGGCACAGATGGGGACTCCTGCTCCCTGAGGCAGGTATTGTGGTGTTACTGTGTGGTATTACTGTCATAATGGTAGTAACTGACATATGGATGGGGAGGATCAAACCAACACAGAAAAACATTTGGCCCTATGCATGGTACTCATGGTATATCCAAATGCTAGCAAGTCCTGCTGTTACCTAGCTTTGTGTTGGCTTTGGGCCAGTGCTTTGGCCATGCTGATCTGATTTCTGCTTTTTTCAGGCTCAGACCCAAAATATTCAGTGCAACCCCCTTATTCATGATTCTCTGTTCCGTTACAGGCTGCCTTATAATTAAAGGTGTGCAAAATATTTCTATCTGACAAAGCCCAGAGCTGACTTACTGCAAGGTAAATTGAAAGCCCATTGAATGTGCCACGTAGATAAGAAGCTGACATTAACTTCTCACAGCTAGTCCAAAAGAAGTAAATTTATGCAGGTTTTTCTTTTTTCACCCCTTGAATTACAATTGGGGAAGAGAAAAACAATGCTGGAAATGGGAAGAGTTCACCATCTCTCTCATATGTTTGTATTAGCTCTCCAAGCACGAAGGTGATTTGGATGCCAGCAGCTCACTGATACTGAGCAGTCAAATATGCACTTTGAGTCTGGTGAGATCATTTTTTTACAGATTTTCACTGGCATTGTTAAGAACTAATCCTCTTAAAAGCTTTGCTAGTTGTTGTTCCTTTATGGCTTTTCAGAGGAACACGAGGATACATAGAATAGCAATCATGCCTCTTCGTGTTTTGTATTTAGTCGTATATTGGTGATTCAGAAACAAGCATGTGTGAAAAGGCCCAGATGAATCCTCTTGCAAATTCCTTCCTGTCCTATAGTGTATTTAGATGCCTGAGTCACATTTTTGGAGAGGGCCCGTTGTCATGTCTTTGTGCCCACCATGATGCATGAAGAGTTTTCTTGATGGCTGAAATATTTTAACACCTCTGCTGATGCAGGGTCAGTTTCAGGCAAGTGGAGCCAAATTCTCAGCTGGTATTCATACACCAGCACACTTTTCTTCTGATGCCAGCTAGGCAGGGTGTTAACAGGATGTTTTAGAACTCTAGTTTTTCAGCTGATCAGTTTTCCATATGGTTAGGAAACAAGACCTGTTATTTTGAAAATTCAGTGTTTTGAAGAATAACTAAAGCTCCCATTTGAATATTTTTGAGTTTTGACTGGTGGATCTGCCACAGCACCATACCAATCTGGAGACAGACTGGTGCTCACAGGCACATTCTGGGTCTGGATCTGGCATTTCATTTTTCCCTATGCCTCAATTTCCACAAATGTAGAAGAGAAAGTCTTTTTCTCCTCAGCATTCAGTTGGGTGTATATCAGGGATAAGGATCTATAGGAACAATCGATGTGTTCATTGGTAAACTAATTTTTCTCCAGATAATGCAAATGACCCTTTTTCCTACAGGGAATCATAAGCAGATGGTATGAGGCAGGGATGGTTTGCAGCTGGGGCACCTGGTTACTGTGGGATCCTCAGTCAGCTTCTCCATAAGCCTCTTGCTGATTTCACATGATTGTAACTTCTATAAAGGGTATCATTATTTTCACAGCTGGGAACAGGATAGATGGGATGTTGACCCTCTTTACTTGCTTCAGTGACATTGTCTCTGATAGTATTTCGCTGTGCCCATACACCTCCTTCCACCAATAATCGTAAACCTAACAGCTGGGTCTTCAGGTGACTATAGTGGGAATATACATACTTGACTAATCAGCCAGGCATTCAGAAGATACCAAAATCTCACTCCCAGAAGTTAGCATTTAAAAAAATGCCTGTTAAAACCTAAACACACCATGGCCATTGGGATTTTTTTCTAGTGATTTTAGTGAAACAGAGCTGGGGTAATAGCAAGCACATTTGAAAATCCTGCCTCTTGCTCTAAATTGGGTTAATACTTGACAGTGAAAGAGCGACAGGAACGAAGAATCATTTGAACCCAAATTACCCACTTCTAAGGAACTGGTGAGCTGTAAACCAAATTACCCACTTCTAAGGAACTGGTGAGCTGTAAATGAACTCGCTGCTTGTATTTCTCTTCATCAGGGACTGTAATAATAGGACAAGGGGTAAAGGGTATAAACTGAAAGAGGGGAAGTTCAGGTTAGATATAAGGAAGAAGTTCTTTACAGTGAGGTTGGTGAGGCACTGGAACGGGTTGCCAAATGAAGTGGTAAATTCTCCATCCCTGGCAGTGTTCAAGACCAGGTTGGACAGAGCATTGGGCAACATGGTCTAGTGTGAGGTGTCCCTGCCCATGGCAGGGGGTTTGGAACTAGATGATCGTAAGGTCCTTTCCAACCCAACTATTGTATGATTCTATGTATTCTATGATTCTATGATTTACATTGCTGGTTTTGATCACACTCCTTGTGTCCAGGCAGTGGGTGCTCTGGTGATCCCTTGAGTACATGACATGTACCATGCTACCTCCATTCACAATTCCATGTGTGAAGTCCACCAGACCAATGCCTTCCTTTAACTTCATGACTTCATCAAAGCATGGCAACTTTCCTATAGATTGGTCTGGCTGCTTTCAGTTTATTAATGTTTTATGCCAGCTGATGTGTCTCAGCTGTGAAGGCAAAATTTAATATTGCTGCATATGTGGAGTCAGAGCAAAACCTTGGGGAGGAACAGGGAGAGAGAGAAAGGAGAGATGGGACAGAGGTGCCATGGGGACCCTTGAGAGGAGGGGAGAGGTAAGGAGCAGAGATGTCTGTTACCATTGCCACAACTATGGCAGCAGCTTCCTCGTCCCCAAGCCTCTTTCCACGCTTATTGTCAGCAGCCGCAATCCTGCTTCACAGGGCTTGGGTATAAGCAGAGCAGAGGGCAGGACCATGGCTATTTTGCTGTCCCCATGAGCCTGTTGTCCTTGGCAGCTGTTCTCTTTGCCTCTGCTGTAGATCAAGCTCTGATATTTTGTTGTGATTTTGTGTGCTGGCTCCCTGGGTATATCCATACTGCAAAAGAAGCATTTAAATCAGCAGTGAAGATGAAACAGATAAGGCTTTAACAAGGACAAGCAACTGAAGTTAAAGCTGATACAGAAGGTTAGACTCAACTTGAGTAACCCTCAAGTTGCTTCATCAGCTCAGATACTTTAGTCTGAAATAATTGACCTTGGTGACTCTTCTCAAAAATTTTGATAAGGACAAGCATATCTTGTTGAATTTTAATTTAAAGTCACTGACTCTGCAGTTTTCCCAGAATATTTTTCTTGAAGGGATGCTTTGTGCGTCTAAAGAAAAATCTAAATTCTGTGTCAAAGGATCCTCAAACAGTGATGAGAAGGCTTTGAAATCTGATCCACAGTCCAAATTTTAATGTCTGTGGTTTGTCTCCATCTTTGACCCGTAAACGGGAGAGGATCGTGAAGCTCTGTGGATGCTGTATCAATTGAGCTGGAGCATAGGTGCCAAGTGTGTCTATGTATGTGCATGTAAAGGCTTAAGCCCCCTCCACTCCATGCTGGATGTAGACCACACAAAGTCCAAGCTTTTGCAGTGATACAAAGTAGAATGCAAATTATGTGGTAATAAGCAAGATTGTTAATTGAATTTGTTTTGTACAGTACTTTGAATATAGAATTACAGAATCACAGAGTGGTCAAGGTCGGAAAGGACCTTAAAACATATAGTTCCAACCCCACTGCCATGGGCAGGGAGACCTCACCCTAGACCATGTCTCCCAAAGCTCTGTCCAGCCTGGCCTTCAACACTGCCAGGGATGGAGCATTCACAACTTCTTTGGGTAACCCGTTCCAGTGCCTCACCACCCTCACAGGGAAGAACTTCTTCCTTATATCTAACCTGAACTTCTCCTGTTTAAGTTTGAAGCCATTACCCCTTGTCCTATTGCTACAGTCCCTGATGAAGAGTCCCTCCCCAACATCCTTATAGGCCCCCTTCAGATACTGGAAGGCTGCTACGAGGTCTCCACGCAGTCTTCTCCAAGCTGAACACCCTAAACTTTCTCAGCCTGTCTTCATACAGGAGGTGCTCCAGCCCTCTTATCATCCTCATGGCCCTCCTCTGGACTTGCTCCAATAGCTCCATGTCCTTTTTATGTTGGGGACACCAGAACTGTACACAATACTCCAAGTGAGGTCTCACAAGAGCAGAGTAGAGGGGCAGGATCATCTCCTTTGACCTGCTGGTCATGCTTCTTTTTACGCAGCCCAGTATACACTGTTATTAAGTAGTTTCAGGTTTACCAAATACAATTTATCGACAGCAAAAAGAAGCAGTTGTTCTGGAGATTGCCGTGTAACTACCAGGGTAACCCTTTTCTGGGGTTAGCTTACTACTGTTTATTGAACCAAAATGCCCAGAGAAAGCAGATGTTGAACTTTCTGAGCAAAGACACGCAAGATCAGCTGGTGTTCCAGCATAGGAGAATCTGTAGAATTATGCTGAATTCTGTAAAGCCTGAAAATTCAAAAGAAAAAACCTTCGAAGTGAAAAAACCTGTCTTATGCTGACTGCTGCTGTCACGAAAAGCCACCAAAAGCCTGTAGCGAGTTTGTGGGGTGGCACAGTGCCATCATGTGGGCCATGGAGGTATTTGACAAGACAGCATTCGGATGTGTGACCTGCACTGCAATAAGGCGTTGGCAGCTTATGGCGGAGGCGAGTTATTAAGGAAATATATTTTAGAATTTCTAAGCATTTGCTGGATTAATAATGTACACGATGGATAAAAGGAGATCCTGGATATCAAATATGGAATATGCAGACTCTTTTCCTCTATTTTTTTCCAGTGGAACATCTCTACTGACTTTGGGGAAGATCCACATCAGACACATCAGTATAAAACTAAGAGTAGAATCAGACCAACAAACCCCACTGTGATTTGTCTTAGGTTCAATTAATGCAGCTGTTGCAGACATATATTTCTGCCTTTGTTTGATGGGGTCTTTAACTTACCAAACTCCAAGCAATCACTAGTAAACAGTTATTGTTGCTCTGAATTTTTTGAAAACCATGAGCTAGCCTTTGTATGTCTATCAGCTTGTTCACTCTCCATAATCCCTGGATTGGAAACTTCTCTCTCCAGCACAAAAATCTGCAGGGAAAAGCTTACATTAAAGAAACTTCAGTGGGGGAATTTTGCTTTGAAGATCAGCACAGATTTAGCTTGCAAATCGGATTTCTCACAGTTCTAGTGAACTCGAAGCAAGCAGGCCATACATTTTGTTGGCAGAGCAGTATTTTTCTTAAGAAACTTTTTGAAAAGTGATGCATTTTACAAATTCTTGTAATATTTTACACATCTCTAGATATCTACAGCCTGCTTAAATATGTAGCTTCTGTGTGACTGTGAATGTGTTTATATATATGTAAGCATGCAAATTTATATATTTTATGTACCAGTGCTATTTTCTCCTTTCCGAATTTAGACAGAGCTCTTGACAAATCTTGTTCACTTTGTAGGCTTCTCCAGTCTCTGATGTTTCTCCCACTTATTTCTTTCTCCTCCTGTGGGCTTTGGCAATGTTGCAACCAACTTTATGGCCTAGGGCTTTCTCACTGGTACACTCTTTTTATAGCCAGTTCTTGCTCTTTTTTTTCTTTTTTGTAGCTACTTGAGACATTGTCAAGCAGTAGCAGGAATTGTGGAAGCACAAAGACTAGAAAGTGTATGGTCTTCGTACTGGTTTAAGCTGCTTTCACACTCTTGTACTGAGTGGGAAATGGAACCGTCTTGGTAGAAAATACTGTGTAAAAATATAAATGGTGTAAACTCCTTGCAGTGCAAGGCTTGAGCTATTCATGGCATTTAGGCAGGCACATGCTAAACTTCTTTAAGCTCGTGGCTAGCCCTGTCAGCTACTCACACAAATTAAGTCTTGACCTCAGAATTTTGTTTGGGACTTGGGATTAATTTAATATCACATGTATATCACATTTAATAAACATGTATCTGTGGTGGGTTGACCCTGCTGGACACCAGGTGCCCGCCAAAGCTGCTCCATCACTCAACTCTCCTCAACTGGACAGGGGAGAATAAAAGTATAAGTAAAGGCTTCTGAGTTGAGATAAGGACAGGGAGAGACCACTCACTAATTACCATCATGGGCAAAACAGACTCAACTTGGGAAATCAGTTTAATTTATTACCAATCTAATCAGAGTAGGATAATGAGAAATAAAAACATCTCACATGTTCTCACTTCTCTCTCCCAGTTGCAATTGTGCAGGTTTTGTTTTGGTTTTGTTTTGTTTTGTTTTTCCACCCCTTCTTAAACACGTTATCCCAGAGGTGCTACCAACACCATTGATGGGCTCAGCCTTGCCCAGCACAAGGACCATCTTGGAGGTGGCTGAAACTGGCTCTATCAAACATGGGGGAAGTGTCTAGCATCTTCTCACAGAAACCACCTCTGTAGCCCTGCTACTGCCAAAACCTTGTAAATCAAAGCTTACATAGGTTGCCCATAGGAATATGTAAATGTCATTCTATGTAAAGAAAAATGCAATAGATATCTTTTAGGGGCATGTTAGACTAGGAGAATTGAGGCTTTGCACTGTTGACATAAAGTATTGCTCAAGTTATGAGGAACTCTTATATGACTTTTCAGATCGTAACAGACTTTTAGGAAGGATCGAGTGCCACATTTATTCCAGTCACTTTTGCCTTCCTTTTCTCTCTCTTTTGTTGTGGAGGACTGCAGATATTTTTAGTAACTTAAGAATAGCCCTTTAGGTTTCATGTGTCACCAGTGCGGATGGATCTAGATGCAGCTAGAATGAACTGCATCAAAGTGTGACAATGAAGTGTCTAAGTGAAGAAAAGTCCTTGCAGACCCAACATGGTTTCCATTCATTGTCTCAAATTATTTCAGATCTGATTAAACAAAAAAGATTTAAAAAAAATTCCACTCTTGCTCTGATAGGCTTTCCTGATCCTGGCATGGGGGAAGAGGCTTCTAAGCCAAATTATTAATATAGATCTGTCTTAAAAGGACTTAAAATTAGACACAAATAAAATGGCTACAGGAATTAACAATGTCCCTGTTACAGTAAAGGTCAGACCTTGAGTGTCCATTCGTGGAGATGCAATGTATCTTAACAAACTTTGTAACCTTCTAATATACATAATTTGTCTCCTGCAAGAAGAGATCTGTATAATTCCCATCGACTGTAAAGAAAAATCCCCCATAAATCAAATTCCACTAGACGTCAAGTTAAGGAAAGAATTGTAACAGTTTCCATTATAGCCAGCTGTAGTTATATTTACAAGATATATCAAATTCAGTCTCTTCAGTCATTCTTATTAAGAAATGAACTCTTAGGCTGACATGCCTTAACCGTGATCCATGCAAAATAATATATTTATCCTGGTCATTTGTTTAACATGTAACTGTTTTTTTCCTTTCTAGGCTGGATTCTGGATGCTGCAAGGCTGTCAGGATGCTGCAAAAGACATTGTTGCATCTTCTTATTGCAGAGTTGGTGAAGTTTCTCTGTGTGCAGGGAATACAACATTTATGGACAGGAAACTGGTTTCCTTGGTTTGTGGTTTTCTTGTTGCTGTTCCTGTTTAAGTTAACACTCTTAGTTCCAGGAAACTGAAACTAGGTTTGAACAGGCATTGGAAGGAGGAGGCAGGGAGAATCCCATGCAAGATTTAAATTTGTCTAATTTCTGGGAAAACTAAATAAAGATGAATTCAATTGCCAGTGGCTAAATAACAGCAATTTATGAGCTGTTCATCAAAAGCCCCAGTCAAGCACTGAGTACTATGGGAAGGTTGAGGTTGACACTGGGCACCTCCAAAAGACTCCGTTGTTGAAACTTATTTTAAACCTTTTTCAAGTGGAGGATCCAGTCCTGACAAATGCATAAGAACAGCTCTTATAAGAGCAAATAGCTTTCTCTAGAGAATCTAACAAGTCTCCAAAGTCTGTCCATTTGTCTGCCTGTCTTTTGGCCTTGGATTACTGTGCTATTTAAAACTGTGTTTTCATGACTCAGATAAATGCTAGATGTTTCACATAGCTCTACAAGTAGTGATCATCATGTTTGTGCGTAATATCCAATATCTAAGGGATGGGCCCAAACCAGAGGTATTTCTCATTTACCTATGAAGTGTCTTGCTTTAGCATATGTACAGTCAGTTCTTGTGGTGAACATGTGAGTCCATTGCTGCTCTAAAGGAGGTAGTGACTTAGTTTCAGTGGCTGTAGAAAGTTTCACTGAAATAGCACTATTTGTAGTCTTTCATGTGATTTAGAAGGCACAATAGCCAGACTGTTCAGAAAATGTAATGTCATTGTTTGCAGAGTTCTAAGAAAATGCTCTGAAGTCTTCTCCCGTAGTACCATTGTGATAAAAAACTGTTGCTTTTCAAGCTCCACGAGTCCATGCTGTGTAGTGCTGAAACTGATAGAAAATCCAATTAACACTGGAAAGGGAAGGGCAGAGTGGGATACTCTGGCCTGGAGTCCCCTCCCTTTAGCAGCAGGAAAGGTCAGTAACACAGCCAAATGCCTATAACCAAAGATGGATTCACCCTGTGTGTGTTGCCAGCTCTCTGCGTAGGAGAGTGGGAGGATGGGTAGAAAGAACAGATTCTGGGAAGGGAGAGACTGAGGGGAATAGTGGAATAAAGGGTACCCTGAGCATGACAACTGGGACTTTTGGAGGGTACTCTGATGGGTGCTGGGCATCCAACTTCCCTAGGACTCTCTATCAATACACCCTCTACATTTTCATGAATGGCTCTTGGACTGTTTGGCAGTCCTCACAGTCAGTGTGTGAGGGAGAAGGGATAGAAGGCAGTTCACTCTAATTTGGCAGCTCTTGGCTCCTAGAACAGTCTAGGACTGTAATATCTCCTCATGGCTGTTGGCTGAGGGTCTGAGCCTCTGATGAGCTGTGACTTCCTAACTACCAGTGACTCAAAACAGGTTTATAGGACTGGGCTTAAAGAAACCCTAAGGTGCCAGCTTCAAAGGTGCTTTTGGAGCAGGTCTGCTCAGTAGTCCCAAGCACGGATATGAGCACACAGTTCTTTGGGGGCAACATTCACTCCACATTCATATTGTCTGGGACTTTTCAGAGTGTAGACTGCCTTTAGTAAGGCGTGAATATACTGCAGAAGTCTGTGGGTACCCTTCAGATATATGGCAAGCAGGACAGAGACTTTAGACCATACTGTGTACCAGCACAAACATCAGGGATGTTAGTTACAGGATAGCTTTGCTTTTGCTGTGAAACCTTGCTCCAATGCATTATCTCAAGGAAGACAGTTGGGATTTGCAGGCCAGATCATGCGGTGAGATAAAGAATTGCAGCTCCCTTACTGAAGCTAGTCTGATTTATACAGGCGTCATCCAACATTCTGGAGAAATTGTGGATGGTAGGGGCTTTTGTTTGTTGCACTGAAAACTTGAAGCCTTTCAAATAAAGTATGTAAGGTAAACAGATGGCACATGTGCTTTAGGCTGTTTGCTGGATTCAGACTTCGAGAATAGAAGTGCTTTGTAGACAATATTACACAATAGTAAAAGAGGTTGTTGGGCTTGGAAGTTGACCAAGGAGACAGGACTCAACTGAGCTTTTAACAGCAATCATTGTCTGTATTGGTGATGCCGTAATATGTGCTTAACTCGAACCCAATGTTGTACAGGCCAGAACCTGATGAAGCTATCTAACTAGATATTTGTGATTGTTCCTATCAGTGTGATCCACTGTTAAATAGGATAGACATATGAATAAAATCAATATTTTTTAAAGTGTGGTGTGTTTTTTATGCCAAAAAGTCTGGTTGCACTCTTGAACTTTATTATGTTCCTACGAAATACTTGGTGTGAAATTAATACAGCTGTGAAGCTTGCTTAGAACAGTTCACAGCCACTTGCAGAAGTGCACCTTTTCCTCCTCAGAGGAACACTGGCTGCTACCAACTCTGTCCCTCCTCTTCTCGCCTCACGGCCCTACAGATAACAAAGGATAGATGCTTTTTAAAGGACTTTGTCCTTTTCTATATGTGTAGCTTCATTCCAGCCCTTGCTCAAGAAAAGATGTTTCCGAAGGTACCTCTGAGGTGCATCTGTATCTCCCAGATTCTGGATCTTGTTGAAAACCTTGGCTGTCTTGGTAGTTCCTTGAGCCATGGACAATCTCACTTTCAAATTTGACTCACGTTCATCTTTTATTTGTCTTAAGAAGCCCTTGTTCTCTCAGCTACCTTATTTCAGACCACAGTCTCAACCTGACCTCACTTACCTACTTCATTTCTTTCCCTTCTTCTTTCAGTTCAGATAATTCTTGACTCCTTTTTGGAGGAAAGATACTGTCCCAAAACCCTCTACATTAAAGTGAATGACAGGTATGCCATTGAAGAACCAAAATGTCTCTTGGTTCCCATCATTATGGACACTATCACTGCAAGCCTTGCATCAGCAGTGGTCAAAATCTGCAGCAACATGTAGCAATTAGATTGTTTACAACTGCCAAAGCGTTTTACAGGTAGATGCATTATCTTTGGGTATGTTATAGGCAATACCATCAGGTAAATAATCTGTTCAGAAAAAAAATATCAGTTATAATCAGGTTCAGGTTACAATTCAGATCTAGTCATTTCCAGTGATGCAAATCTCCTTATATTCCTATCACCACCACCTCTATCCCCTTTTTGTTTATTAAGTAAAACTCAAAATGCTCCTAGGGGAAAAAAAAAAAAAAAAGTTTTTTCTATGAAAATGCCCATTTTATGCAGCAGGAAACAAGAATCTGAAGTACTGCCAAGGGAGGAGTGATCATCTCGTCTTTCTCAGGCTGCATGTAGGTGGTCACTCATCAGAAGTCTAAGTGGACTATGAAGATAAAAGCATTTTTAGCCAGGCTGTCAGCTTAGCCCTGGTCTCCACTCCTGTAAATACAGAATTAAAATGCCATCCCATAGTAACACATAATTTTGCACAGAACCACTGATGTGTAGTGAAGCTGTATTATCAGCGATCAGTATTTCCTGCATGCTTCACATTGATGCTTATGAGACCCTTAACCATTTTATCCTTGCATGCCAGCACCATCCCTAATTCTACAACCTTATATACTAGGACAAACTTTGTTCTTTCAACAGGACAGTGTGACATGCATTCAAGCTTATGGACACAATCTGATATTTACTACTCCGATAAGGTAAGCAGCCAGAAATTGAGGCTAGCAGTCTAGTTACACAAAAAGAAGGGAAGGACACATTTTCATTTTCAGTGATGCTGAGGGAAAAACAATACATTAATTATATGGCTTCTTTCTGAAATCTGGGATTCAGAGAGTCCTGGCAAAAGATAAAGCTAGTCCAGGACTGTGTATGTGAGCCTCAGAAATCGGTCTTCCTACGTTTCCTCAAACATGATGGTGAATTTTGTGACACCCTTTTAGTCTGACTTACTGCAGTGTGACAGCTGTATGGCAGATTAGACAAAGAATTTTTTGATTCAGTCAGGTTTAGGTTAATTTCGGGAGGTTGTTTTTGGAGGAAGGATTGAGGAAGGCGTAAATTGTGCACAGCTAATGGGTCAGTTGAGCTACATCTGCCATAAAGGCTCACAAAGCTTATGGAGTATTCAATCATAACTCCATTCATGGGTAATATAAGTATAAGAGACACAGCAGGAAGAACGAGTAGCATTGAGGAGTATAAATGTATTAATTTTGAGTACAGCATTTATATTTGCTGTCATAATTGGCCCATTATAATGATTTTCTTAGAAGTGAATTAGCAATCCCAATAGAGAATACAATTTGCAGAGTCATTGAATTAGAAGAAATGAAATCAAAGACAGACTAGCATCTCTCCTATTAAATAACTGTAACAGATATTGTGTTGCAGAAATACAGAATGAATGATAACAAATCACCAGAATTGAATGCTGTTCACTCATGACTTTCAAGAGAAACAGTGGAATTACTTGTGGCATTATGTAATTCACTTAAACTTTCACTGGTTTCTGAAGTCTGCAGAGTAGCAAGCCTGGTGCCATTCTTTAAAACAGTTGCCAAAAGGGTATTCAAGGAACTGGGGTCTGGCAAATTTGACATTTGTACTAGGCAAATTAATAGACAATGTAACAAAGAATTGAATCAATGAATGCCTGATAAATGCAAAAACTTTCCTTGGGAAAAGTCAACATGGTTTCTGTTAAGAAAGATTTTTCCTTAGAAAACTAATTCCTTTGAAGAGGTAAAAAATGATAATGGTGAGTGTATTTGGTTAGGTTAGATTTCCAAAAAGCTTTAGAGGGAACTGTATAGCCATGGGATAAAAGGGAAGATCCTGGCATGATTACAAATGGGAAACAGTAAGCAGAGTGTCTCACCAATTGATGAATGGAGAGAAGTCACTGTTAGATGGGGGCTATCCTGAGACTTGTGCTGTTCCACACTTTCATAAATGACCTGGCAGAGTGGCTAAGCAATGAGGTGCTCAACTTCGCTGATGATACAAAGTTCTTCAGAACAGTAAGGAAAAGGACTGATTGTAAAGAGTTGCAGAAGGTCCTTACAAGGCTGAGTGACAGCACAATGAAAAGACAGGTAAAATTCTGTGCTGGTAAATGTAAAGTGATGAGTATGGTGAAAAATGATCCTAACTTCAAAGCAATAGGCACTGAGTTGGTCCTTGACAATCGGGAATGAGACTATGTGGTTATAATAAATGCTTCCACCAAAAATCGTCTCAGTGCTCAGCAGCAGTCTAAATAGCAAATCAAATGTAAGGCTCTGCCAGGAGCTTGAGTACCATCTGCAGTCCTGGTACCCCATCTTCAGACTGTAAGTGGAGAATGTTTGGAGAAAGCAAGGAGGATCTTCAATGTAAGCAACATCTCTGAGGAGTGAGTGAGTGAGTGTGCTGGCACCCTTCCATCTGGAAAAGAGGGCATGGGTGGTGGGGAAAGTAAGACAGAGGTCTAATTATGAACGGCATGGAGACCTTGAGTGGGGATTAAGAGTTACCTGTTTCTTTTGGGGCAACTAGACTTAGAACAATCAAATAAGGCTGTTGGGATCCAGGTTCAAAACACAAAGAGGGAGATGGTACTCACTCAGAGAGAAACAGAACTGGGGAGTTCATTGACAAAGGATGGTGAGGAAGCAAGAAATTCACATGGAAATAAGGAGAGACCTGATAAACACTAGTAAAAGAGGTTGATGGCGGGTTATTGAATAAAGAAAAACTCAGGTTCAGTAGACCCTGAGAGCTAGAAACAGTTAAAAGATGGGGGAGTGTCATATATGTTTGTTCTGTTTTTACTTTTCTTAAGATGTTTACTTGAGGTCATTCTTCAGACTTGCTAATATTCATTCAGAAGATTGACAGAAACACAAAATGTATCTAGACTAAAATTAGATCAACTTCAATAGTAATTAGTATTAAATGGGGTTATATATAGCTTTGACCCTTTGAAGAGATCTAGATTTTACCTTTCCCAAGTTCTGATGGAGTTAGATTACTGTTTTCCAATCTTTTTTGATTTGCAGATCTTCTAAATATTGTTGGTTGATATGAGAATAGCAATACAGTAAACACCAGATTACTGACAAATGGGTATTTTTTCTTAGTGATCTTAATGGACTCCTTAAAACTTGTCCACAGACCTTTACAGAGTAATGAACAATAGCTTGATTGGTACTAGCTGCGCTGTGTAGAGTTCATCCTTACTTTTCAAATTTATTGTAGACAGCAGACATCCACTACTGGGAAACTGGCAAGTTAGTAGACACAACAGTGAGACTCTGAAGTTCATGGAGAAGGGTGATGAGAACTGCTCATGAGAGAAAGACGGGAGTTCTGCATCTCTCTGTCTTTGTGACTTGGCCATATTTGTCTTCACTTAATACCATGTCCAAAGAATTGAACTGAAGTGATAAGGTTCTAGGTGAGGTAACCACAAGGTTTGTATAGCGCACTCTGGTTCTTTTAAAAGGGAAAAAATCATATTCCATCCCCAGACCAAGCCAAGCGAGTGTGAGTGGTGTGTTTGCCTCTAAATGGAGCAGACAATCTGCCTGTGTATTGGTTTTGGGCACATTAATAGCTCCTAATAGCCCAGGCCATTTCCTGAGTAGCAGTTTGCATACTTGTAGGGGAATAATTTCCTTGTTTATTAATAGAAAAATTCACCCTTTACAGTATGTTTTGCTGCTGACATTTGTAACGAGCCTCCTGCTCAAGTTTTTAGTAAATCTGCAATTCTGAACCCCCCTCCTGCTTACCTGCTCCACTGTAGTATCCAAATTTTACAGCCTACTCTCTTAACTCTACTGTGGATTGAGCTAAAACAGACACAAATCCCTTTATCCATCCCTTCCCCTCTAGGCACCATGTAGGGAACAAGCTCACCCACATCAGCTATTGCACAGTGCTTCATTTTTCCCTCATGAGCTTTCTCCCTTCTAAATGGCCCTGCCTTTTCCCAACTCTGGTCCTTCCCGTTGCACACCTTTGTATCCCTTTCTCTCCGGCCTGGCTAAATTGGAATGAACACAGCGTTCCAGGAGAGGGCGCAGGATGCGTTTAGAGATAAGATTGAAACAGTTTGAATGCCTGTTTTTTATTTTTTCTTTTCCTTCTTTTAGCTTTTTCTTTTACCTTTTTCCTCTGCAGTGCTGTTTCAGATGTGTAAATACTTATTCCTACAGGCTCTGCCTCTAGGACACTCTGGATTTTTCTTTCTCCCTTTTTAGCACAGTCTAAGTAGCTGTCTGCTTTCTCTTTTTTTTTTTTTTTTTTTTTTTTTTTTTTTCTTTTTTAGCACAGTTGAATTGCCTTTTTGTTTTTTTTTTTTTTTTTTTTTTTTTTTTTTTTTTTTTTTCCCCTGGCTATTCATGAATCATGCAGTGTCTGGAGCTGCCCATGTATCTGTCCTTATGGGGCACAGCTGTTTTAAAACTCCTCAAGCAAGACAAGGAAGCTGACATGACTGTGTTTGTGAGTTTAGGTTTGATCCGTATTTGCTTCTCCTTTACTAACTACATTTTGGTAGTAAAAGGTAGGTCCTGTGCCTTACTGGTGTGGGGTGTCAAGCCATCGCTGATAGAAATGTGAGGAGTCTGCCTGCTGAGGTTATCCTTTTAGAGTAACTTGTGGATTTACAGGATAGGAAAGGTGCAAGGGTGACAGTGGGAGAAGAGCCAGTTGCATTACAGGGGTCCTTTGCCAGTAGGTTGAGCTTCTACTGTTCCCTTTCCTTTTCTAATTACATTACATTACATGATCATAGCAATCCTTTTTGGCTTTAAAACTGATGGCAGATATATTCCCCAAATAATGGGTCTCATAAAAAATTATATGAAATCTCCCACTGAATTTGATAACAGGGGTACTCTTCCAATATAAAGGCTATAGGATAACACAAAAAAAGCTAAAGAAAGGTTATTCTTTTCCACTCACCCTCTGGAACTTGGGTAATTATAAAGCTGACCTTGCCAACACTAATGCATATGTTTTTGGATGACTGAAAGGATGCTCTTTGTGGACAGGGAAATGCAGGAACTTTCCTTATAGACAGATATTTAGCCTAGACATTTTGCAGCAGGTGCTGTTCTGCTTCTTTGACACTGAAGTCTTTAATTCTCTTAGCTGTGGATGATGGCTGCATGGACCAAAGCCCTGATCTGACACCAGCCGCTGTGGTGGACCTACAACTTTTCTCTAGGGCAGTGGGAGCAGATACCTCTGTTATGGTATTTGACAAGTCTTTGGTCCTACAGTCACATAGGTGTTTAAATACAAATGTTCTTGCTAAAAGCCACGAACACAAGTGTGGCCCAGGCTCATATTCAGCAAGAGAGCACAACATAACCAGACCCTTTGTGTCTTAACACATCTAGTGTCAAGAGAGAGTCTTTTTCTTTTCTGCTGCCACAAATGAAGTCAGAATTTGGTACTGTGGCCCGTAACTGTGGATGCTAGGGACCACAGCAAAGCAGATAATGAATAGTCAGGGAAGGATGTGTGCTAATACGGGAAAGGTGTGAGCTGTTACAGGCATTCAGGTTTTAATGAGTGAAATTCTATTTAGAGCCACTAGGGGATACTCAAACTGTTTCCAGCGGGTAAGAAAGGACTCCATAACCTCGGCTTCCTTGGAAATCGATAGTTAGGAGAAGAAAATGTATTCGGAGGGAATAGAGGTAATAGATACCTAGGCACGTCTGAAATCTTTTCTTCAGGTTACGGTGAGAGTCAGGTGAATAGAGTCACGTGCATTCAAATTGAATCAGTGAGTGACAGCAAACTGAGCTGATGAGCTCCCTGTGTCTAAAACTAACTTTCTTAGTGTCAGAAGTGGCTGGTTCCTGTGGAATAGGACTGATGCCTCACCGAAGGAGCAGCCACATCCTATTGTGAGAGCCTGGAAAAGCTAAGCTGGTATGGGAGAGACAAGGTACCTATCCAGAGGCTGGGAGAAGCCAGGTAAGGGGACTTGATTCCAGTTAACATTGCTTGTATAGCGAGAGAGCAGAACAAATCCACCAAACTCAATCAGAGCTCACTTCTGAGGTGTGATGGTGATGACATAGTAATCATGGCCTCATGTGGTGATCCAGAGACTGTTTTACTCTAGAAAAAGCAAACTCTTTCAGACAGGGAAAAATCTAAGGATGTGAAGAAGTTCTCAAGGAACTAACAAGAAATTGCTAGAGTTTTACCCCAGAAGTCATGCCAAGTAATGATCAAAGCTTTTTCTTACCTAGGCCAAACTAGGCTACATCAAATGCACCAGCAGTGCTGCTGCTGAATCTGGCAGTCTCACCACAAACACTTGCATCAGGGTCGATATGGGAAACTAATTCCTGTCTGACCTCTAGTAACATGCCCTGTGTAATGTCTCAGTTCTACCAGGAGGGCTGCAACAAAGTTGGTTATCCTGTCATTATCTGAACTGTGTCTTTTTGGGATGATTAAGCTGACAAAAGCTGTTAGTTAGAGCAACACAAAGGTTTTTGCTCCTAACCAAATAATTTTTTTAAGGGCACATGAAACATGTCCTCTTAAGACCCATGACAGAGCTTTGTCTTGGTCAAGTTACTCTCAAGTGGTCTCATTCAATACATGTGGTACTTACGCCCAGGATTCATTCTGGGGCTGTCTTTTCAGTTCTTGCCTTCCCTTTAAAGACTGCAGTGGCATGAATGGGATATGCGTCAGGAATAAAGTTTCCAAATGATTTCCTCTAGAGACTGGAGGTAACTTCTTCCACAGGGACTGGTTAGGGATGCAGCTAGAGGATTCCATGCTAAAGGCCGTGCACTGGGATGGCTTTCCTTTCCAGACAAGGTCAGCCAGGTGCTGCTTTTCCCTTGGTCCTGCTGACGTCATTTCCCGAGTGATTGCTTATCTGTTTCTCAGTGTCATTGTACCTGCCCACCTGAACATCATCTGTATGCTGCTGACACAAGGACTTGTTTCTGCTCTTCCAAGGGCTGTATATCAGTGTTGAATAATGCAGCTAGAAGTCTCTAGAGCTCATGTACTGCAAGTCATTAAACTGGATTGACTTTGGCTCTATGCATGGTGAACAAGCTGTTCTTTTTGAAACAGTGATTGATTGTCTTAGATTGTAGTAAATAGTGCTTTATAGAATAGGAATAACTCCAGTTTGCAGTGAGACAGTTTGTTTTAAGGTCTTGAAGACACTTTAATTGCTTTCTTGGTTAAATTATGTTCACTTATGCTGTCTTTTTGATCTCAAAACAGGATACAACACATCTGAACATTTTTTTCCCTAGCCAATTGTGGTGCCTTTTCACCACAGGAAGTTTCTCCAGCTATGCCTTCGTAATCTTCAAAGTTTCTTCCATCTTTTCCTCTTCTTCCCCACCTGTTTCATCTCCCTTTGTCCTAAAAACTGTCCCAAATGCTTCCTTGAGTTCTTTTAAGTGCAGGCTCCTCTTTTATTCTGCTGATTGCTTTTAGCAGAGCCAAAGGTCGTATTTTCATCTTGTCCAAGGGCCTTTTTGGTAAGCTAGCTCTCCCAGAATAAAAGGGATAACTGTAATGCCACTTGTGGCTATGGATGTTGGGGTGAAAAAAAACCCTTCTTTTGATCACTGTTCCTAGAGTCCTTCTGACTGTGGGTTTTCACAGAGCACCTAACATTAGCACTCATTTCTTGCAGCATCAGGAAAATATCTGAGGACTGAGATATCTGTGTTAGAGGAGAAGCAAAGAATGGACAAGTGAGTCTTCTTACCAACCTTCTTATCATTTGGGATTTCACCTGCAAAAAGCCATACCAGGCTTCATAATTCAGCAAAACTGTAACAGCATAATTCAGCAAAATGTTTTTCCATTATTTTCCATTGTTTTCCCCTTGGTTACATGCCATATTTAAGTATAGTGATGTTTCTCAGAAATAATTCAGTTCACATGTTCTATGTTTGGTTTTTGCATCTATGCAGTAAGCTTGATCTTGAAAATCCATGAGAGAAGGCCTTAATGTGGGCTGAAAGGTTAACCTCTGATGCCCAACAGTGCCAGTCCACTGTACTTGCAGGGAATATCATCCTTTTCGCTGGAAGTTCTGCAGAATGGAACTCTTGGCACCTACTAGTGGGCAGGGAAAGGGTGGTCTCGAGCTTTGTGAGGTACTGCATGTGCCTGTGGACCTGCTGGAGAAGGGTGACTGCTGCAAGATGAAACAAGCGACCAGTGGATTGCTTAAATGTTTTTCAGCTTTAAGAGTCTGGGATAATTTTGTTGAACTGAAGCTACATTGGAGGCAATAAGCCTCAAGAAGAGACGCAAGTAAATGGCATTCGATGTGCTGAGGAGGTGAAGTCACCCTGTCTTCTGCAGAGTTGGGTAGTACCTATGAAGAAAAGAACTGGTGTTTCCCTTGGGAGAGCTTGCTTCAGGGTCGGTGAAGCTTCCTGTTCCTCTGTAGCATTTCTCCCAGAAGCAATGAGAGCTGGGGCATGGTTGAAGTTTATGTAGCCCTGCAGAAGAGCAGCCTGTGAGGGAGGATGATGCCATGACATCTTTCAGCTGCCTCGATCTGCTGCTCAGGGTCTGCCCACCCTGTGAGGAGGGCAGCAGCGGTCACAGGAGGCCTGGAGACTGTGTGGCACTTAACTTCCATGGCTCCAGGGGTAACTTGATTTTCTTATGGATCTGTTAAAAAAAAACAAACTAGGGTAATCAAAGTTCAATGAAGGAGACCACAGGCAAGAAAACCTGCTTTCTTCTGCATCAGACAGCATCTGGTCACAGGACTAAGATAATGTCATAAAGGAACTGCTATCACACCTTTAGGAGCCACCATTAGGAAACCCCATGACCCAGAGTGGCACACACACAAGGCTCAACTTCTGCTGAGTCCACTCCTTGGTAAATAGTACACTATATTTGAGAAGAGACAAGTACATTTAGTAAGTGCTCAAGTAAACAAAACATCTACAGTGAGCAGTCGTTTGTAAAGCAGCTGCCAAAAGCACAGGCAAAACTTCATTTGGAAGGTGACTCCCTAAAGGCTCATGACTATTCTCTGAGGTGACAAAATGGCTTTTCTGGGGGTGTACAACCTGCCCTGTACCAGCATCTTGCCTTTCTGTTGCAGTCTTAAGAAGTCAGGCTAGGTCTTGTCCCCTCTGTAAGTCTCTGAGAGATGGATCAGATTAGGGTGACCATGGCCGTTTTAAATGGCTTACCTTTTCCACTTGTGTCTTCTCAATTAGTGATAAGAATGAAATCTGGCCAGGGGTAATCCATGGGCGAATCTCAGATTTGACAGATGTGACAGGATTTTACCCTGTGGGAGTCCAAAGTCCACACATCTGTCTGTACCGACTGCTCGTGCCCCAGTTCATCCCACTGACTTCAGCTGTCAAGACCATACTGTTTGCTGGCTGGTGCCAAAGTAAAGTAGGTCAGCTAACCTGGACACCATCTCCAGTTAGCCTCCAGCAAGGTCACTGGTGCAGCTTTGGCCACCGGAGGGCTCCAATTTTATTTCACAAATATGACAGTATGATGCTAAAAATTACCATTGCAGTGGGTCAACAGGGGGGTCTAAAATCCTGCAGAAGCCTCATGCCTTATCCTAATGCTTGGCATGCAAATTGAAAATGGGATATCCAGCTTCCTGCATCATGAACAATCAAGAATCTGGGACGCTTGCTTAAAATTATTTGGGTTATTACAATGATTTTCTCAGCCTCCTGAGGTCTGTCTCTGTGCCAGTGCAGCAAGGATGTGCTCATAAAATCCCTTTTTGTGTGAAGGAGCATTGGCAGGGGCAGGAGTGTGCGTGGAGGGAGAAGACCATGGGAGAAGCAAAGATAGATTCATGCCACTCTGTGAGATGCTTAGTGGGCACAGCAAGGAAGGGAATCCCCAGATTGCACCTCCTGAAATTTGTTAAAATCCTGCCTTTTTCTCCCTTCTCCCCTCATTGAGGGACCAGTGCAGCACAGGAGGGAATCAGAGAGGAACCTTTGATTCATTGTGTGGCACTTGAAGGAAGCTCAGGTTTTGTAGCTGACCCTGAGCTTTACCATCAGGAAAGTAGGGTTTTTTTCTTCTTCTTTTTTTTCATTTTCCCTTCCCTCATCTCCAGTGCTATTTTAGTGCTTGACGTTTTCTCAGGGGTTTCACAGGCTATTTTTAAAAGACTTCACAGGCTGACAAACCATTGTTATTTTCTCTAGGGTGGTGCCAACACGGTGCCTATAGTAAACAAGCCCAGCATTTACAATAGGTAATCCTTTAAAGCAGAAAAAAATTACCATTGAATATGAAAAATGTTTTTGCAAATACATCCCCACTGTGAAGTGCTTTATTTGCACAGAGCATCCTTTTGCTTGCCTCATGACTTTCCCCTTTTCTGAAACAGCATTGGTCTGACCGTCAGATTGCTCACTGCTGCATGAACCTGATCTGTACATTATTAGATCATCTAGAGTGACTGTAAATCAGGTTTGGTCCAAGTCTTGCAGCACATTTAATGCTTTTATAAAGCTCTTTTTCTTGCCTTTTTTATTGGGAATGAGTTAAACAGTCCAGCTCTGAAAGCAATATAAAGAAGAGTCTGAAGGGCTTCAAATATGAGCAGTAGAAAATATTTAGTAATAACCACTGTGATATCATCAATTTCAGTGCCATTTCTCAAATGAATCCAGCAAAATCACAGCTTCTTTTTACCTGTGGGGAGAAAAAAAAAATAAAAAAAAAAAAAAGGAAAAAGTCAGGAACAGTTATGTAAAGATGTGGGAGCAGATGTACTGCTGGTGTAAGCTGGCACTGCTCCACTGATGTCAGTCAAACCACTTGATGTGAGGGAACATTTGTCTGCAAGGGAAGCTAGTCTCAGATTTGCCAGCAAGCTATGGTGGCTTCATAAGCCACCACACAGCAGCTTAACACAGTATTTGCCCATACCGTGCTCTGACCCTCTCACAAATATGGCAGACAATGTACTGAAGCTCTTTCATTGATGCTTAACTCGGTGTCTCTTCTATACTGCCTGCTGCAGACAACACTGCCCAAGAGGACCATTCC
>NW_009917982.1:15049-16004 GCF_000696875.1 Nestor notabilis | reverse complement strand
CTCCTCAACCCATGTGCAGTGGTTCCTTGAGCTACAATAGCTCAGCTATGCCTTTGAGCACTGAGTCTACAGGCCACAGGCATGTGCAGAGCACCTCCTCAATCATCATCTTGTGTGAATGCCATGGGAAGACATGGTGAGCCACCCTTCCCCAGAATTGCAAGGGCATTTAGGAACCTGAACTTCCTTGTTTCAATAGAATTTGAGATTGTAAATACTTCTGCAAATTTGAATCCTGGTGTGCACTATGGGTTCTGGGCAAGGAAATAATACACACTACACACTGTTATTTTCATGGTCCTTGCTCTCAGTCCTTTCACTGAACGATGAAACATCCAGGAGCTTCACAAACTGGCGGTATTAATTTCAATTATAAACCTTCAAGGGATTTCTTTTCCATGAATTTATCCAGCTTCCGGCTGACCCCTTCTAAACAATTACTATCTACTACATCCTGCAGCAAGGAGTCCTACAGCTCAGCTCTCTCATGTGGAGAGTTACCTCCTTTTCTTTGAAACTGCCCCTTTGTTTGTTGTGTTCTCACTCATAACTTGACTTCACTGGATTGATTGAAGGCTCTAAGCTGCTTAGCATTTAGTTTCTGTTCACCATAGTCCCATCTCAAGTTTACCAGGAGACCTGTGAACTTTTGTGAACCTAACCCAAGACTTGAGTTTGTAACCAAATCAGAGGAGTTTTGCCCAGGTTTGCATTTCATGGCAGATTCCTTATACTCTTCTTATAATCCCACCAGGCAAAGAACCCTTGAAAGCCCCCAAGAGAACTGCCTGACTTCAAGTTATTTTGGCACCGTACCCCAATCTCTGAGAAGCCACCGATGCTGGTTCATGCTCTTGGCAGCTGAGCTGGTTGGCTGGTTTTGAAGGTACAACTGCCATAGCAGATGGCTGCGAGGTTAGCAGGGAATTTATTCAGAGCTATGCATAAACCAGGC
>NW_009917982.1:0-15018 GCF_000696875.1 Nestor notabilis | reverse complement strand
AGGAATGGCAATCAAGAGCATGCTCACATAACCACCCACATCTGCATGCTGACATCCCAGCACTATGTGGTGACCGAGGAGCGGAGGAGACAGCCTGTCTGTCACACACCAACTCTTCTGTGTTGCTTTACCCCACAGTCTGTGCCAGCTCAGCAGGGCTGTTGGCTCCGTCTGCACTTGCTGAACAGCAGAGGTGTTTCATGAATAGATGAACCTGCTCTGTTCAAGGGGGAACAGGGATGAAATGGTGCAGAGCCTCCATCTTGGGCATATCCTTTTAAATACCCATCATGACCATGCCCAGTCAGCAGTCCCAGGTTGCTGTTCACTTCCACTACAAACTAGGTATCAGCAGTTTGTAGCAGTGCTTTTCTGAGGTACTGGTTTATAGGAGGCACAAAGTCTGATGGCAGTCAATGGGTTGGGACAGGAGGGATAAGAAGGATTCACTCTTTTCCTGGGAAACAATGTTGTGCTAGATGTTGGTGTTGCAGTGAAGATGACTGAACAGAGAAGAAGCTGTAAATCCTCAAGAAGATTCCTCTTAAGTGTCTGTAAGAAGTAATCATCTCCACAATGTGCTGAAGCAGAGGTGAATGACCCTTGGTCACAGCCTGTGATGTCTCAGCAAAGATACCTGCAGTTAATGGGATCTGAGCTGCCAGTTCCTCGACTTCTTTCTCTACCCCCAGAATAATAAACATTCCTGCTACATGAGAAAAAACGCACCAATGATACCAGCTCTGAGTCATGCCTGCACATTTGTATGCTGGTGTATTTAAGAGTAAAGCTGTTGGAGTTCAAGAAGTATAAAGCAGCACTTGATAAGTGAAGTAGTGGTAGTAGTAGCTTATTTAGATAAGGGAAAGGGAGGTGTGTTGTGCTGTCAGTAAGCACTTGGCATTCCTGCTACATGAGAAAAAACGCACCAATGATACCAGCTCTGAGTCATGCCTGCACATTTGTATGCTGGTGTATTTAAGAGTAAAGCTGTTGGAGTTCAAGAAGTATAAAGCAGCACTTGATAAGTGAAGTAGTGGTAGTAGTAGCTTATTTAGATAAGGGAAAGGGAGGTGTGTTGTGCTGTCAGTAAGCACTTGGCACCTTGCAGTGTTGGCCCCAAATGAGGTTGGCCCAGGCTGTTTTAAGCTACTGGATTTCCTGTGAGTTAAATTCCTTTCCTCAGACTTGGAGGACATATCAGTGTTATCTGCCAGATGGGAGGCAGGTTTAGATAATCAAGTGTACTTTCCTGTAGTAGTATCAGTATCTGTCCTTATCGCTACAGCTACTAAGTGATATGACACATATCACCTCTGTTTGTCCTTTTCATCTCAGGCTGTGGTTGCACAATTAGTAACCACTCATATGGGATCGGTGCATTATTGGATCATCTGGCAGTACTAACTGGGTCTGAAACCAGCTATGGATGTTTATCATGTTTCTGCTGAACTATTGATAGATAGCAGACATGGCAGTTGCCTTTGGTAGCTGCAGGAAGACGGGTAACACCTGACCTGACAGAAACCTTGACAAGACGAGGTTAATCTTGTACATGTAGGTGTGCATTTGAATCACAGAATCACAGAATGGTTTGGGTTGGAAAGGACCTTAAGATCATCTAGTTCCAACCCCCCTGCCATGGGCAGGGACGCCTCACCCTAGACCATGTCGCCCAAGGCTCTGTCCAACCTGTCCTTGAACACTGCCAGGGATGGAGCATTCACCATTACTGTGGACAACCTGTTCCAGTGCCTCACCACCCTCACAGGGAAGAACTTCTTCCTTATATCTAACCTGAACTTCCCCTGTTTAAGCTTGAACCCGTCACCCCTTGTCCTGTCTTTGCAGTTCCTGATGAAGAGTCCCTCTTTGGCATCCCTGTAGGCCCCCTTCAGACACTGGAAGGCTGCTATGAGGTCTCCACGGAGCTTTTCTTCTCCAGGCTGAACAGCCCAAACTTTCTCATCCTGTCTTCGAATAGGCATAGTAACTTCATATGCTTTTGTTATACATTTGTGCCATTTTTGCTTTAGCACCAAGACTCATAAAAACAAATCTGCAGTGTCACTACACAAGGTACAGGCTCTTCCTATGTACTATTTTTGTGCCTGCAGTGTAGTGGGTGTGTATCAGAGATACATTTGAAGTATGGGTGGAAACCTGTGAGGCATCCCTTGATCCGTAATGCCCTGGAGTTCTACAGTCTCTAACTGGACCATGCCAACATGTTAGCACTGGGACATTGATTTAAGATCATCCTTAAGGCAGTGGCCTAGCTGTTGTTCCCCAGCTCCCTATTTTATTCCACAAAAAAATGCTTTGTTCCACAAAGAAATGATCCCTCTCACCAGACCAGTGCTTTGCCCGTTCAGCCCTGGCTCCCAGTCTCTCTTTGTTAGACATCTGCACATAACCCAGAAACTGACTCGGTCCCCTGAAGTATAGAAGAAAAGTATTTCATTCAGTTTCTAACCAAGCTCTTTGTTCGGGTCTGTGTGCAAACAACCTCTACTTGTCAGACTGCAGTTTCTAGGTTACTGCTCTGCAGAGCCCTTGCTGGTGTTCCAGGGGAATTGGTTTGCTTCTAGGTAATGGGTTACCTCTTTGCTTCCAGCTGCTAAAGAGCATGGAACCAGCTAAAAATACATTTCAGCCGATACCTCATGTCACTTCTACATGTGAGGCATTTGTGCAGTTGCCACAGGGATGTTAAACAATTGCACATGGGAGGGGACATAACCCTGATTTTTGTGAATAGAGGGGGAGGTACCCATGAGAAAAATCCCTCTATGATAAGGCTGTGGAGCCTGATGCTTTGATGCCTGTGTTGAAAAAGCATGCAGCTAAACACTCACGGATTTAGACTAGCCAATCGTGTGTGAATGCTATTTTTGGAAAGCACAGCGCAGAAATATGGCACATGCATCACATGTGAATTGGGAAAGTGCAATCTATTTTTGGAGCCTGTTTGCATATGTGCTGAGTCAAGGTTTGCACACAGAGCAAGCCTGCACCTAACATCTTTTAAATCTGCTTTAGCAAGGTTTTTAGCTTTCAAGTGGTTTGTGGGTACCACAAAATCCCTTCTCCCTCTGATTTTACTAGCATTTCAGCATTGCAGGGAGTTTAATTAGAAAAGCCAAAAAAAAAAATTAATTGAGAAAGGGAGCCATAAGAAAAGGTGAAACAATTTAAAGCTGAAGGGGAATGGGTTCTGCAAAAGTAATAGCTAGATAGTGCAAAAATGCCAGAAAAACATTAAAAAGTAAGAAAGGCAGGAATGGCTCTGAAAGAAGGTGAAAGATTTATGCTTTATTCTATCTTTTCTAAAGCAAGCCTATATGCAGGGAGCAGCCCCAGAGAAAACAGGAATCAAAGAAAGAAACCTGAATTTGCATGAATTTGCATTGCATGAATGACAGCCAACCCTGGCTTTGTGGGCATGGAAAAAAAGCCCCAAGGTTACCAGGACTCTCAGGCTGCACAGCAAAGGGATGCTAGCTGAGGATAAAAGACTGGCTGGCTGGTGGTGGTCCCAGCAGATGGACTCTGTTCTTCAGGACATGACCTTTTGCAGACTGCCTTCCAGAGCAGTAATGCTGTCCTCGCAATTGATGGAAACTAAAATAGAGGTCACTATAGGGTCAGAGGTTTTACCCAGCAAGGGATACTTCTTTATCGATTATTTCCAGGAGGCAAAGACCTCAAGTACTGGAGACAACTAGGCTGCTGCAGGCTGCTGTGGTCATCAGAGGGGACTTAGGTCCTTGTCTTCTGTCCTGCCATGCCAGTGACACCACTGTATGCCAGTGTTGCAATTTACCTTCTGCTGGTGGGAAGTAGCAGCACAACTCTGAGGAGGGGGTGGGAGTGGGGTGCTGAGGGGTGGCTCTGTCTAGTTACGTCTGGCACGGGAGAGCTTTCTTGGTCCTGTGTACATGGAAATGGGGTTGTATGTATGGAGAACATGGTGCTAGCACACCAGCCAGACAGTGGGGCCGGAATGTGGCTGGACAGAGGAAGGGTAGGATTATTCTTTAAGAGCAGTTAGTCATAGCCCACAGACCACAGGGTGTGTTATCTCAGTGTGTTATCACTGCTGCTGAGAGCTGTATAAAGCATGACATAGCGAGGCCAAGCAAACACAGCATGCTAGGGCTGCCTGCTCAGTCATCCAGCAAGGGCAACACAGGTGAGCAGAAGGTGAGCTGGGTTCTTTCTCTTTACCTGCCCATCCTCACTTTCCAGCAAGTCTCCTGACTTGTGGGTAGATGTGTTATGAAATGACAAAGTAAGCCTAAAGAAAGCTGCTGTGCTCTGGAGAGGTGAACACAATGTACCTGCAGCTCTCTGGAGCCATTCCCACAGTTCAGGAAAAGGCAGGCTGGCTGTTTGGAAGGACCAAAATGTATTTCTGTTCAAATGGAAACCAGAAGGTGAATGGAGCCAGGTGATATTCACAGCTTCAGCTCATACAGTTCTGAGTGGAAGGGAAGGCATTGTTATACTAAACAAGATGGAAAGGACAGCAAATGCAATCTGAGTATTGGTTTGCTGGTGGAGGTCCAGATGCAGTTCAGAGCAGAAACATACTGTATCCTTCACATCAAAACCAGCCCTGCAGATTTTGTAGCGGTGCTTTAAAGCCCTTGTCCTGGTGAGATTGGCTGTAGAGGTTGACCCGAGTGCCATCTAGTGATCTAAAAGCATAAATAGGTGGTATTCCAGACAAATGACCATGCCGCACTGCAACAGATGTTCTGCATGGTTCAGTCAGGAAAAGCAGAGAAGCAACCCATGTTGATGAGGTAGATCTCCATTAAGTAGACAGCAGTTTCCTAAAGGCCAGGTCTAGTGATGTGCAGAAGAATGGTTTGACATCAGACTTGTGAACAGCTCAGCTGAGTTCAGCTGAGCCCCACGAAATCTGCAGCACTCACTACAGAATGTGCAGAGCTCGTGTTCCCAAAATATGAGCAGCAAATGAAAACCGTACTGTTGCAACCTATATGAAAGGTGACAAGCTTTATCCATGAGCAGCAGACATTGGGTTTTATACATTCTTCCCAAAGTCTTCTGAGGTCACAGGTGTAGATGGATTTGACTAAAATCCTGTTGTGTTTTTTTCTGACTACATTTGATCACCCCAGAGGCTGCCTTTCAGAGGTTAGCAGTGCTTTCTGAAGCCCATCAGTTTCAGTGCTTGTTCAGCTCTTGTCTATCTGCTTAGCACATGCACAGCATATTTTCTGTAGGGCTGTAGGTAGACTTTGCAGCAGCAAGGAGGAAAGACACTAGCCCTATTTTCCTGCTTCCCTTACAGGAATGGCACTGCCACTATGCATCCTCTTACAGGCTGCTGAGGACACATAAGGAGCTTCAGCAATGTAACTTGGAAGAGCCTTGGAGCATCAGCTATAGAGAAAAAGGGAGCACCTTACCCTGATAATAGCATGTAATGCAGCAGGGTACAATGAAGAGGTGGGATCCATGTTGATCTCTTTAGGGGGGATACTGTTGACTCAATTTGTTTATTTAGTTGCTAGAGGCATAGATGTCAACATAGAGACAGATGTTAACATAAGAATTTACACATACCTGTAAACAGGGTAAAACACTGCATGAAGCATGCCTGGCAGGTTGCCTCCTATGTGTGCACTCCTGGTGTCTTTAAACCTGATGGAGCTAGACCGATGTGGTCCTTTCTGGGCCTTTATCTGCCTAAGTACATGCGGTTAGGAAGAGTCTGGTAAAATGACATATATTTAATTTTTCTTCTTGTAATTAGAGAAAACAAGAAGTCAAATTCACTCCGTCAAAGAAAAAAAAAAGGTTTGGAATACACATGGGATCTTGAGCCCCAGTCTTGAAGGCAAGCCTGAGTTTAAAAGCAGAATGGCTTAAAACAAGGGTAAAAAATGCAAACGTTGATGTAACTTCCAAATTTGGAAAGTGGATAGCAGCCAAAGAAGTGCCAACATAACAATGCCCACAAAACAAATCAAATCAGAATTCCCCTCCAATTTGCAGTGTATGCTAGCAAATACTTGAACACATATCCAAAATTTGTGAAAAGGCAGAAGAAAATCACGCAGGTCTCCACTTTCATGCAGTTTTATTAGAAAACCTTTTTTAATTTTGACACTGCTCTGTTCTTCATATAACCAGAGAACAGAAAGCAGTACTTTTCCAGGTCTTAGTCTGGACTGGTTTCTGATTAAAACCACTCAGGTTCATAACCTTCCTTTCTGCAACCATAGATCCTCAACCCTAGAGCCTAGGATGACTAACTCGGTTTTGCTGGAAATCTGAGCCGTCATTTCATTCAATACTCAGCTCATGTCTGGTGAACTTTGATAAACCTAACCTGAGATTCATACTTGTAATCAAATCTAAACAGAGATCAGTTTTGCCTGGGTTTTAGTTTCATGGAATAAGGTGCCCACCTTCCTACCTGTCTTCACCTTGACCAGGCAGTGTAACGTCTGGCTATCTCCTTGCATATCATCGGTAGCTTTTCAGGTTATGTAGCCAGCCTCCTTGTCCTGAAACTAGTAACCTACCCATTTGTGCTTTACTCTCATAAATTTTGCTTATTTTGGTTAGTGTTCCCTGCAGCTGACGTGATCAGCTCTGTTCAAGGAATGACTCTCCATCCAGATGGTAGCAAGCCTGATAAGGACTCTTTTCAGAGCTATGTACAAATCATGCTGTCTTTTCTCGGATGGATTAGAGTCAACAGCATCATAATTGCAAACCCACACACCCACCTCTGCAAACTATCATTCCAGGCCTGTGCAGAGAAACAGAATGCCTGCCTGACCCACACAAGTCTGCCGTGCCAACAAACCTCACAGGCCGTAAGCAGAATTAGAGATAATAGATTGTTAGCTTAGTAACAATTCACATAGTGTTTCTTGTTCATAGCATCAGAATGGTTATTTTCCACTGAAGAAACTGAGGTACAGCAAATCAAAATGCTTTTTAGAGGTCAGGCATGCATCCAGGAACAGAACATTGGACAATGACTGTGCCATATAGAGAAATGATGATCTTAGTGTTAATTCAGTGTCTTCTATATTGCTTTGCAAAAATACTGTGAAAGAATACTTGCATTTGCATCCTCTCTTCTCTCAGATTGTCTTAACAGTCTGATCGTTATGTCTGTAGAAGTATGTCACATCTCAGGGGACTCTGGTGCTCACAAATAAGTGATTATGAATAAATTGCTATTTAAACTCCTAGTTATGTTAGCTTGCGTAGATCAGATAAATAAATTACGTGGTCTGTTCTGTTTTTGGACTGCTGAATGTCTCAGACTCTTGTGGCCTGGAAGAAATAGTCTCATCAATACATTTAAAATGGACTTTCTTTGAGTACTGTGAACGACTTGCTTTGAATGTACTGCTTCTTTGGATTGTCTGACCACTAGACTACTGTTTTTAAGAAACTAGTTAACTCCCAAGGTTTAAAATCAGAGCTTGACTAATAGCTATCGGAAGCAATAGGGCACTTTGGTATAGCATTTTGGTTTTCAAAGCAAAGGTCATTCTTACTTCTGTTAATATCAGTTAATACAGTGGTAAATGTGTCACACTGGGCACATCTCTCTTGTCAGGACATAGTAAAATCTTCTGGTCCTTTACAGATAGCACCTCTTCTAGAGCAAGAAGGTTTGAAATAAATAAGCAGTGAGTTTCCTAGGGTATCCCAGACAAGAGTAGGGACTTACAGGCATGGCTTATGGCACTGTCCTAAAGCAGTAGCAGAAAGCCAAAGCAGAGACATCCTCGGCAATCTCAGATGGCATCAGATATCCATGGTGAAGCAACTGAACTGAGCCATGGAGTTCCCATTGATACCCAATGGAGGCAAGAGAGAGCCTCTGCTTGTCTGAAGCAGGCTTTTGCTGGTGGACAGCTGGGATACTGGTCTCCAGGAGCCTGCACTGGCTGGATTTCCTCTGACTGCAGACCAAGCAACCAGACACTGTCACAGGTATGTTCTTCATCTTGAGCTCAATCTTTCCCCAGCTGAGATGGCAAATGAGGTTGTGTAAATATAATAATTCCCCTGTTGTCATTGATAAAAGAAGGAAGAGTGAAAAGAAGGAAGAATGAGCTGCGTAGACTGATAGCAGTCTGGGGAAGGTGTTTTGGAACATCACTGCTAGGCATCCCATACAGGTTAAAAATACTAGTAGGCACTTTAGGCAGATGTGCATCTGGAATTTCACATATATAATAAAGCCAGCTATAGTGGCCCTCTTCAAGACTAGGGCTAAAATATACTCCACATTGTGAATGTCTGTTGGCTGTGTGTGATTTTACACTGAGAATCATAACCTAGCAAAAAATATATTGGTACCATATGCACAGCAAAAGTCATACAGTCTGCTACTAGTGGTGGTAATAAAATAGGCCATTTGAGCATTACACTGGTTTTACCTGCTGGGTTATTTTCTCAGATGAATAAGTGAAGAATATATGAACAATAACTAAGCTCATTTTAACTTCTGGGAAGAGGCATAACTCTCTGATGCAGGTCTTAATATTTGGAGTGGAAGTAGCTCCATTGAAGCTGATGAAAATCCAGTTTGAACCTGGTCCACAGCACATGCCTGTCTCCCTTTGGGTGACAGAATTGGTGGCAGCTTCTACTGTGTGGTATCTGTGCCTGCAGGTGGCCCATTAAACACCTCTGTGGATCCAGCAAAGACCACTTGATGCACATCAGGAGCAACGTTGACTTCATTAAGACTATGTGCATGTTTAAACAGCTGAGAGCCCTGTGGGATCAAACTTTCATATCTAATAAAGAGCCCTGAGGGCTGAGTTTCATCTCTGAACATAACACTATTTGGTTAAAGCTCTCCGTCACATTCAAATAATGTTGTTGTTGGGTAGAAGATACGACTATTTTTATCGCTGTGTGTAATATTTTCCTCTCTCACCAAAGCACCTTTCTGAGTGATAAATGTGTAGGTTTCCTGCTTCCCTGGGTCTGAAGGAGCAGAGGAGGCTGGATGGGTTCACTGCCTTTTCCCTGTTTATACAGTCAGTGCTGATGGAATGGTGGAAATGGCCGGGCTGCAAACTGGTAATGACCAGCCTGCAGATGCCCTTCTGCAAGTGGCACATCAGCAGGCTGATGCAGAACAGGAACTTCTTGTTTACACAGCTCACCATCTGCATCGCAGTGGCACCATCCTCCTGTCTGTGTGTACAAACTGGAATGCTGCCCCCACGAGCAGCGTGCCTGTTTAACTCATTGTAGCCTTCTGAGAAACCAGAATCTTCTCACTATTCTGACCTTATCTTTTTCTTCCCTGGGATAGTTGCTGTAATCCGGACCTGCATGACACAGTTGTAACTATTTAGTGGTAGAAAGATCAAGAAATGAATCAATAGATGGAAATGGAGAACTCATTCTGTCTGGTAACTTGCTGAAGTTTCCCTGCGAAATGTTTTACCCATCCAGTTGGTCTCTGCTAGATTCTTCTGAGGAAGAGCCATTAGTTAAAACAATTACTTTTTTTCCTTAGGTAGTAAAGACAGGAATGTGTCACAGTTGTAGTCAAGTATGCAATAACCAGAGTATGAAGCTGTGCCATTGACTATGACAAGGCCATCAGTTACAGGGCTCAGTTAAACACTAGAGTCCTAATAACAGCCAGGTGCTATATTAAACATGGTTTGTCCCTCTCTGCACTTACAAAAGTGATGATTGTAATTGTTTCAGTGAAGATATCTTCATCAGGTAATATGCTAATGCTGCAGTTTTCCTAGCAAAGGTTAATGTGATCCTCTAATGGTTTTATAATGAAACTTAAGCCAGAGGATAGAAAGGAAGTATTTCCAGATGAAGCCACATTTTGTCTAGCTGCTGCGTTTTTTTCAAGTCTGTAATGACAGAGAGGATTGCAAAGAAGTGTGTGTGTGATGCCTAATAGGTTAGTTGTACAGGAACTTCTTCAGCTTGGGCTCGTATCTTTCTTTGCAAGATGAGAGTTCTGAAACTTGACTGATCTTAAACCATTTGAAACATGGCATTATTTATCCCTCTCAGACAGGGACAGATCTGTAATATCTGCAAACACCTAATCTGAGGCATGCATGGTGGCATCTGATAGTTCCCTCGGCAAAACTTTTCCCACTTCCTGCATCCATCCTTCATCTATGTGACACAGGAAGGCAGGGAGACAGTGAAGTCACCAGCTCTCCCCTGTTGGTGAGTGTCTGTTAGCTCATTGAGTTGTTGCTGTCGGAAGCATCCCAGGCTTAGCCTCTGCACAGATGGGGCTTTCTAGATCCTTTTCCTCTCCTCATGACCCATGCATTACTATCTCTGTTCTTTTGTGGATTTGGACCTGCCAAAGAAGTCTTTGCTCTTCACCGTTTTCTGCTTGTTTTTATTGATTCTTTTATATCCTTGAAAAATAATTATTCTGCACTCCATGTCTAGCTGAAACAAATGCCCTCTTCTTTTTCCCTTACACCTGCTTTTCAAGACCTGAAACACTGCCATAGTTCCAGTGTTCCCCAGTGTTCTTAAAACAGTAAAGATGGTTTCTTTCTTCAACGGTTGCTACCCTTTCTGCTCACCTCTGACAAATCAAGGTGTCTTTTCAAATGTAAAAGAAGCGGTTCTTTTCCTTTGTACTGGTGAGTGTTTTTATAGCAGGGGTGCTCCAGATTGGATTGCCAAAATCTTCAGTAAAGTGGCCCTACTTTCTTTTTCTGGAGGCTTTCATCCTTCTTATAAAAGGCAGTGACTGTATGTATGTTGCCCTTAGCTTGACAGTTTGTTGGAGAAAGCAAGGCACTGGTTCCAAAGAGTACCTTTGTCAGCACTCATTGTGCCAGGCACCAGCAATCTATATTTGCAACCAGCTTTCACAAAGCAATGACTGTTTCTTTCTCATTAGGCTTTGCGATGCTACATAGATCTGAGAAGTTCATGTAGACAACCTGCAAACCCTTCATTTACCGGTAGAAAAACCACTGGTAGGAGTAATGTATGTGGACCTGCCATGGTCATACTGCCTCTAGAGCAAAGCAGAGGTGATACAACCACCATGTGGTGTAAGTGGTGTTCCTGTGTGCATGGCTTCACCTAACCTTTTATCTCTACTCAACTCAGCATCAGCCTGATACATCTGTGTAGTAAAGGACTTTCTTGGAGTTTTGAGAAATTTTTTTCTTGTTTTCTACTCCAGCTGCAAGGCTGAGGTGCTTTCTTACGGCAACAGATTCTCTACAACTTTTTGGTGGATATATAGACCTTGACACTCTGACACTTCTTTCAGTTCATTTCATGATATAATTCCTACTGAGCATTAACACTTAGACAGGAATACCCTGAAGAACAGGAGACAAATCAAAGCGCATGCAGCTTGCATTGGGACCAAGGGCTCACAGCATTTGAGTTGCTGGAAACATACAGGGTTTTGTAGACTGTTTTTTGCTTAGTGTCAGAGGGCATTTATTGTACTTTATTACATATTACTGAAATACAATTTTAAATAATGAAAATGTTAAATTTAAAACTTGGATTAAAATGCCAATTGTTTTCACATGTTCAACCACCTCACTGTAGGTGCCTAGAAAAAAAATCAAAGGACCAATAGAATTTGGGTCATCCTATGCCATTATACCCATCGAATCTCAGCATATGCCCAAACATGATAATGTCTAATTCTCCATTCAGTTTTGCAGACACCATAAGTAGAACATGAAGGATGACTTTGACCTGTTGTAGAGCAAATACTGGTGAAGAAAAGATGTTTCACTTTGAAGGGATTAAAACTGATGTTTTGCAGGACACTTGTGAAAAACCTGTGGGAAGACAGGACAGTGAAAGGTGGGAGCAGGTCACAAGTCCTTATGCACATGCAGTTTAAAAAGCCAGCAAAACTGCACTTTTGCTCAGCTTAAGAAAACCTGTTTGAGGTTTCTTACACTTGGTGGCGTTTACTTACCCATAGTGGGAGTTTGTTTACTGTTACACATTTGTAGAAGGTGTGAAAGAGCTTTTGTAGAAAGGATGCTGGCAGTGAGGTAATTAAAGGCAGGGTGATGAACGTAACAGGCCTGCTGTGCTAGCTGTCAGCTCTGGATTCACGGCTGTACAGAACTTGTGCTTTCTACATGACCCTGAAGGCCTCCTGTCCCTAATTCTTCTGCTCCCTCCTCTCCCCTGAGACTCACCCCTGCCCTGGGTGGAAAAAGAAGTGGGAAGAGCAGACTGAGATACCCACAGCCATTCAGCTGTGCTCATCACTAGCCAGCTGTCTTCTTTCAGCCTGAGAAGAAGGGGTGAAGATAGCTCTGCTGGAAGTTCCCATGCTCCTCCTCTTGTCATTTCCCCCAAAGGCAAAGATATGTGGTTCATTTTACTGGGTAGTATCTTTTATTAGGCCAGCTGATAAAACTGGAAAACAGGGAAGCTTTCTGTGGCACAGTCCCTCTATCCAGCTGACTGCTATGTTTATGTTATGTGTTACTCCAGTGTAATACTACTGTAAATCTACAGAAATGAATGGAGTTACATTAGCATAATATTAGGGTACCTCGGCAGTAAATCAGGCCATGAGTTGTTGTGGTTGATGAGCTCTGAAGCAGAGCTTCATTTCCTGCAAAGGTCAGGGTGATGGATTGTGCATCAAATTTTACATCCTCTGCTACATATTTATTTCTAAATGGCCTTTCACAACCAGCAGAACAGGGCATATCTTACCCTTCCACACAAGCTAGAGCTTTTCCAAATTGAGTCAAGATAACAAACGAGGTCCATCATCCTCCTGGATTTGACAAAAAGTCTGTGTCTGTTACGGCAAATCTGGATGTGTCTGGAAACATTCCTGAGCACTGGAATGTTATTGCCCGCACTAGCAAAGCTCTGCAAGTGCCCAGACATGAACTTGACCTGTCCTAACCAGCACTCTGGTTTGCATGCAGACATCTCATGTTGAAGTACATGATCATTTACAAGTTACATGTCATTCAGCCATTGGAATAATCTCCCCAGGGAAGTGGTGGGTACCGCAACACTGGATACTTTCAAGATTCAGCTGTACAGAGTGCTGGACTATCTTGTCTAGACTCTGCGTTTGCCAAGAAAGATTGGACCAGATGACCTTGAGGTCCCTTACAACCTGGTATTCTACCATTCTATATCAGTTGGTATCTGTGCCCAAGACCCTTGCTGGTTGGTTTAGTGCAATGCAGATGTAACCAAGTTATCTGAGAACAAAATGTGATGAAACAGTCAGAATCTTCTGTAGCTCACCCACCTGCAAGGATCAGCTCCTGAACTGGGGAAGGGTTTTGTTCAATATCTCCTATTCAACCTCTGCCATTTTAAAACTATATGTTTTATAAAGCAGTTGCCCTAGCTGGCTGGAGGAGGAGAACCATTGCAAACACATTGTCCACATACAGGTCAACACTCACTCATTCATGCTGTCTGGTGGGCTGGGCATATGTAAGGCTCATCCATTGCTACCTACTCTACCAGCAAGTAGTCTATAAATGGAAGGAATTCTCTGACTTGATGTAAGCAAGTGTAGAAAGGGGGAGACTAAAACTGAAGGAGAGTGAAAGGATTAGGATGGATGTCCAGATATGCCATGAAATGTAAAGGTTCATCCCACTTGCCATACAATGCTCCACTCCTTACTCCTGCATGTAAACGTCTTGTTGAAAACTGAGCCTGGGCTTTGGACTGTATGAATAGTGCCTATAGGTGGTAAACCTGTGTCTCTGTGGTGAGCTCTGAGAACATAAATTCACATTTCATCACAAGTATTTTATTTTTGCAACCTGCTTTCACAACACTTAAAGGCATTATGAGACATAGCTTGGGAGTGTTAGTCTACTGAAATTGCTCCTGCAAGCCTGACCTCAAGCCTTATGACTGTCCAAACCAAATACAAAACCCATTAATTTTTTTTATTATTATTTTTTCTCACCCACAAAAGCATTTAGGAGTCCAGATCATCAAGCCCTGATATTTGGTATAAAGCAAATTATTCAGACTGCTTCTTTGACAGATCACAGTGAAGACAGAGATCTTTTATTTTGTGTATTAAATGCTTCTACAGTGTAAGGCTTAAAAGAATATTAACACTGAAAATCAGAGTTCTGAAAAATTGAGAAATGCCAGAGAAATGCCAGAACTGGAGTAATCTGTGCTATGCAGAGGTTTCAAACTCTCTGCAGTGGGACAGAACAAGGGGAACTGAAGATTTCCCCTGAAGTACAGAGTAAGTTATCCAGCAGTGGCTGGACAGTCACCCAGGGTTGTGGGAGACCTGAAGATGAGGTTTGTCTTCTCCAGCATACTCTGTAAGTGCTCCAACCCCAGAACCATTACTGTCTCTCAATTCTTCCTGCTGCAGCTGTTCCACTTTCCATAAATAATTAAATTTTCATTGAGGCAGGGACCTGAACCTCAGTTTCCCACATCCTGCATGAACACCGGAGCAACAGCACTGTCAAATCAATCTCTTGCAAAACACTCTCCTTTCTCAGCAAATGTTTAAGTATTTATGCAGGTTAGATAATGCTCTAGCAGGGATAACTGTGAAAGACCTGCCCTGGGGCAGAAAGTACCCTTTGGAATGGGAAAGCAGCTTTTCTCATGCATGAGAGAGATGGGAGACTCAGGCTGAAATTCCCTGCCTAATTCAGGTGTTGAGAAATAAACCCACTTGTAATGTACATGGTCAGTCAAGTAACATATGGTCTTTCACACCCCTTTTTACCATGCTTTTCCTCCTGGACCCAAGAGCTCAGTTTCCCCAGAGCTTTCATTAAATGAAAACATTCCCATGAAAGGTTTCTTTTTGTCACAGCTACATTTTCTAACAGCAAGCCCTTTGCTGAAAACTCTCAAACAAGCAATATAAACCAGGGCTTGCTGCAGCCCAACACTCCAGCTAAATGAACTGCAAGCAACACACATAAGCTAACCATCCATTTAGCTGGTGAAAGAAGTTGCTAAGCCACTGTC
>NW_009917981.1:64711-68194 GCF_000696875.1 Nestor notabilis | reverse complement strand
GCGGCCGCTGGCGCACACACAGACCGCGGGACCGGGACGGGTGCGGCCCGGCGCCGGGCTCTGATCTGCTGCTTGTAGGGGCGAGAGCCGCGCTGAAGAGTTCAACCGCGACGTGACAGCCGGTTGAATGAGCAGCGCTGGCGTGAAGCAGATGCATTGTGCTCTGTATCCAGAGGCTGCGAAGTTTTTTGGGTTTGGTTAGGGCTATTTTGCTATCGCTCCAGGAGCACAGCAGTTCGCCCTTGTGCAAAAGGGGAGAGTCCCCCTGAGCGGCCAGCATGCAAGGCCCTCGGGCCCCATCGCTTTTGTTTTCAAGCCCTAACTTGTCACCAGAAACCATAATGCTGTTTGTCTAGCTGCTGCAGCCGCATAGTTCTGAGATGAGACAGAAGAAAAAAAAAAATAAAACTCTCTCCTGCCATTTCCAAATCTCCACATTCCTGTGCCCTGCGCAAAACAAGCCGCTGCTGGTGAGCCACAATCAAAGGCTGTCCTGCACGAACAGTAAGTGGGGACAACAATAAACCTGTGTGAAAACCAGCATACCCAGAGGTAGGTTTGCTCTTGTGGCACAGCATGCATCCATGCATCCCAGTGCCAGTCCGCGGGGAACTGCTGTCAGCTCAAAGCCACCCCCCTCCCCATGCATGTATGAAGTCTGTAACTCATCCTCAGTCAACAGTGGTGTCACCCAGCCTTAACAGAGCAGGCTGCAGTTGGCATGTGATGGATGCTGGGCCATTACTGACAGTGGGTGCAGAAGGGACCTGTTTGACCTCCAGCTTCCCATGATGGAAGTCACAGGCACCTTCTTGGAAGCTGTTTAATTGGCATCAGGCACAAATAAGCACAGTTGGAATGCCTGAAACAATCCTAGTGATCGTAAAGCCTAACAAAGTTACCATGTTGCATTACAAGATCGTCTTTGAGAAAAGTCTTTTCACCAAATTTGTCCAGTTTGAACATGTCCTTTATCCCAGCTTGCACCTTGTCCCCCCCGCAAAAAGAAAGGTTTCAACACCAAACAGTATTTTAACTACGACAGGAAAAAATGCCAGCTATTTTGTGGAATATTTTAACTGCTCTATTAGTACAGTAATGACAAGCAATGATAGGATGAACACTACCTTTACCATAAGATCAATATGTGTTATCTTGCCTAGTCTCCCAGCAGAACAAGATTTTATAGCAGTCATAAATCCAATTCAGTTTTAAATATAAGGAGTCTATTAGGGGCTATCTTGTTTTGTGTTTTCCCACTTGTGATCTAGAGAAATAAGACCAGCAACAGGTCACAGAGCTCCTTATATTCATAAAGCTCCATTAGGCTGATCTCAGTAACAAAGACCACCAACAGCTACACTTTTTCATCCAAATATCCAAAGCAGTACGTGAAGCACAAGTTACAAACATTACATTTATAGACAAATTAATGTACTAGCTCCTGCCAACAACTTATTCCTGTTCTGAATAGGATTTTCTTTTAAATAAATTAAAAATAACTATGCTTGGAGATTGCCGTAAGTGCTTTTTGTGTCATCACTTGCTAGCTGCCAAGAGTTGATGCTCATCAGTCTCCTCTCCTCTTTTCTGTTCCTGCTTTGTACTATCTAAGAGAAGAAAAATCTGGAATTTTGACCATACATGGCAGATGCCTATGCAGTAGAATAGGGTGAGAGCATGGTGGTTTTGTCTTAACCAGTTGCAATAATTTTTTCTGCACTAAAGAATTTCTTGCCATTTGTATCCCCCACCCTCTTCTGAAAAATACATTTTTGCTAGATTTCATTTGGTCTTATTTCTGTGCTCTGCCATATGTACAGTGCTGTATCTCCGTGTATGTGGGTGTTCGGTAGTCATGCTGTCAGTCACTGTTGCAGGCACAAAAGCTGAGGGGTTATGGTGTGGGATTCAGTCACCACGTTCTTCAGGGAGGTGCCACCCCACACAGATCCCAGTGACCAGGAGCATTCTGCCTGCAGCTTACAGGGCAAGCAGAGTGCCTCAGAGCAGTATTTGGGACAAAGTCATAGTAATGGTTCAGTTTTGGCCATTGGTTAGCTGGGATTTTGTACCGAAAGTGACACCAGGTTGAACATTTATTTTACTCTTCATTACTCTCAGCACTCCCAGGTTCATAAAGTAGTGACTTCAGCTTACACAGTTAAAACTCCTTGTAGCCACTGCCCACTTCTCAAGCTGTTTGATTGTTCAAGCCCAGTATGATCCAGTTTGTCACTGTAGCTTCATGATACTAATGCAATACAGATGTTTCAAAACACATCTCATTTAAGGGTTTGTGCTACTTGTGCAGTACTTATCTAGCCTTTTCTCTGTCCCAGTGGAACAGCACCCCTGCCATTCCTGGGACTCACATGGGTGTGCACAGGACAGGCTACCTTGTACGCCCCTACCATCTGCCACACATGCTTGGCTTCCGAGAGCCAGCTGGAGTCCTACTCAGAGATCCCAGCAGCCTCATTTCCTTTAATAGCCAACTTAAAGCCGAGTCTCCAAGGAGGCAGAACTATTTTTTCTGTGTTTATTCTGAACATGTTGTCATGTTAGCATCTTCAGATTTCTTTGGTGCAAACAAAAAGCTCCTTGTACTCCAGTAGTGCAAGATGTTAGCTGTACTTTAAAAACAAACAACAGAAAGCACCACACCACTGCACACAAGAGCATCCAGCTCCATGTCCTTGCCTTCCACAATCTCCTCACACCCATTCTTTACTGCTTTGCTTTTGAGTTGCCTATATAGTAAAAAAGTTTTGGTTTGTTTTTTGCCAAAAAAGTTGCTCATGAGACAGACCCCCGTTAAGAGCATTAAACAGGTCTTCACAATTCTGAAAAAATATATGTTGTACTGCAAACATAAAAGTTACATGCTTACTGGCACTCCCCGCAGTGAGATTTCTTGAAGTTTACTGCAACTAGTCATATGTTTCTCGCCCTATAGATAAGCTTTTGAGAACTGAACAGGTAATCTTAAAAATAGAACATGTTCTCGTTTTTTATGTCCACCTATTGAGAGGTGGGGTTTTTTTAAGAAAGAGCACTGGATTACTTGTTCCCAGCCCTTTCATAGGCAGCTTAACACATGAAAGTATGAATCACCTATGCCAGCTTTCAGAGTAAGATTACACAAAAATCCAGGTCATCACCAACAGCAGTGATTTTGCAGTGGGTTTGGGGATTCTGCATGTAAGAGAAAGGAGGCAGCAGGCCGTCATTAGGTGTGCCTTGCCCAAGGTGCCCAGGCAAGAATTCAGCCATATAGCTTTTAGGCTATATTGATTTAAGCCTTTCTACAAGCTACTAAGTAGAACGTAATAGTTCCATTAAGAAATAAACATGGAATTCTATGTTACACTATTAACATATGATAACTCGAAGCTAAATTGCCTGTATGGTCTTTGAAAAAAGACAGATTGTTTTTATGAACCTTAACATATCCTGGAGAGCGGGCACCTTCTGCGGCTT
>NW_009917981.1:59457-64680 GCF_000696875.1 Nestor notabilis | reverse complement strand
CTGAAGTCAAAAGACATTTGGCCTAGGAAAGACTACAGCTTGCACTCTAAGCAGAGCCCTAAAATGGTGACAAGATTTTTGATATTTTATTTGAAGCATTGACACTGTGGAACATAAAACTCTGTGTGATGCCAGGGATAACAAAACGAAGACAACCTTATCACCAGGCTTGCATCCATAATGGCAGTGGGAGTCATCTTATGGCATTCAATAGGGCCCAGATCTTACCCCAAAACTGCTGGCATAAGAATATTAATGCATTTCAAATTTTCAATAAATTATCTGAAATCTACCCTGGACAGGAAATATATGCTTAATAATAAGAAGAACAGGCTTAACCATTATTTACTGTTGTAAAACAGCCCTGACAGACACAAATAACTTTTCTGTAGCTGTAATATTATTTGATTTGCAGTGCTTAGCAAATAATTTTCCTGCAAACATTCATCATGCTATGTGAACTGCCTGTACTTTCATGATATTAATCTTTTAAGCCTGTTACATATTTTAATCACTGTTTTACAAAGTTAAATGGCATTGAAGAGCTAATATACTCTTTTTAAAATTAATTAGAAACTGTACCATAAGATATTTAGCACAATGATTTGAGGCGTCGGTAATATACTTCTGTGACATAAAATGTAAGTAGGCATTTTATAACTCTTTTTGCAGTATTACACTGGCCATTTGAATAACATTTGTCATGACAAAAGGTATATTTTGCCCCAGAGTGTTTGAACAAGGAGGGTTTGATTTAACAAAGCTTTATTTTGATTCTGCATAGAAAGTTCCAACTCAGATAAGCAATAATATTTATCAGACTTTAGACAAGCCGGCAGAAATGGTAGATAACAGCATGTTGTGAGTATGGAAGCTAGAAAATAAATAAACCACAAACCAAAGAAACTCTTTGGAGTGGAAGGTACAGACTCTGCTGGATGCTTCTGTTGTGAAGTGTTTTCCATACCTATCTAATAAAGGGCTCTCCTTTCCCTTCTACTGGAAAACAAAGGAAAAACAAAGCTAGTTGAAAAAAGATGGACAGATGACAGCCATGAACTAGCACATCATGGGAAACCATGATCCAGACTCTCTTACAGGGCTTTTTGGCTCACATTACAAACTGAGGCAAGCATGTGTCCAAGTTTCTCTGCCAAGAGTGCGGGCAAGAGACACTTCAGGATGAGCAGGCAGCAACTGCCTGTAAGAGCAGCAGCTAGGGCAAGCACATGAGCCAAGAGCCTGGTTGCGTGAATTTTCTTTGGATCTCTTCACTATTCCCTCCAGGAAACACCTGGGCTGCTGATTTACATATAGACCCATCTTTAGCACGGTGACTGTCATATTGTCCAGCTGGAAAAGTCCTACTTCTGTCAAGTTGAATAAACAACCTGGACAAGCAGAATAGACAGTTTAGTTGAACAAGTCAACTTGTTCAGGCTTCTGGGTTGGTTTTTTTCTCTTTTTGTAAATCAAGTGGAATTATGAACTTGATGAAGCACTGGATGGAAGGCCGAGCTCATCTGCCTGTGCAGTAGCCAATAGTAACTGCTAAGCAGCAATAGCAAATAGCACTTTTCAGTAGCTTTAATAGTTTCTTTCTACTTTTGAGGATGGCATATTGAAATAGGTGGCCTCAAGAGGATTTGTCATCATGGGTGAAGCAGACTCTGGCTCCCAGGTAAGGATAGCAGGCACACAAAAGATGTATTAAGCTATTTTAGTGAATAAATATTTGATACTCTTGATCAGAACTACTCACTTTCAGCATAGGGCATGCTAGTGCCACCCAGACACACACAGAGCATGCAGAAAGCAGCCACAGTTTTGCCAGGTCAGAGATAACCCATTTCTAAGGCATGGTTGTTGATTTTATACTTACTTGAATGATGGTTTTAAGGGGCTCTCCATGGCCCCAAACTGATCTGTTCCCACATGAAATTATGATGCCGCTAGCAGTCAGTGAACAGAAAGCCTCTGCTTTTTCTAGTAGGTGAATATGGACAAGCCTTGGTACAGGAATTTATGATGCCAGATGAAGTTCATAGTCAGGAATACAAAGCACATAGGTATCATCGACCAGTCCTATCTGCCTTGCCAGAGGCCTGGAATGAAAGCGAGTTCTATTTGATGTGATATTTTGGCAATAGTGGATGCCTCACACTTCCTGTTTGAAGAAATCGATCTTTTATCTTTTCTTTTCATCTACACCAAAGACTAAGATGTCATGGTAGGAAGACTATCACCTGACTGTTGGTAACAGAAGAACAAAGCTATAAACCTCAGATAAAAAGGAGAACAGTAGGCTAGAGAGATGAGAAAGTTCCTGAAGACCTAGTCTGCCTGAGAAGCCTTTGGTATTTGCATTTTACCCACAGCATCAACCTTGGGGTGACAGGCCCTCCCAGGAAAGTAGGAGAACCTTGTAACTTTTTAAGGGCACTCGTTGTCTTTCCTGGTAAACTAAGCAGGACCTGGCTGCGAGCCCAAGCAGCAGTACACAATCCTCTAAACCGTTTATCTATTAATATACTTCCTGGCACTGTTTCAGCCCATGCCAGATAGCCTCCCACAAAATGTCCTGGCATGAGACAGAGGATAACAGCGGCCGGTATGAATTAAACAACATTTGGAGTGTGGGAAAGAATTCATCTTGAATCCAGATGGCAGTACAATGCATGTACAACAGGTTCTGTCCCAGTTTATTTACATAGACCCTGTGGTCAGAGCAGGGTGGAGAGATGCTTCTCTATTACCATGACTTCTGGTGCAGTGCTCAAAGCTGTCCTGCTGCTAGACTGCTTGTGGACCACTCTCAGGCCAGCTGCCTTGGGCCAAGACCTAAGTTTGGAGTCTTGCCCAATTAGAAGTGTGTCGTTTGCTTTTTGTCTGCAGAAATCTCTCTGCCAGTTAGAGTTTGGGAGGGTGTCTTATAGGCTAAGTCTGGCTGAAGGAGACTTATAGGAAGCTAAGACTAACTTGCTGTACTAATTATGACTTTATACCCAAGACTCAAGCATCATCTGAAAAAGCCAAGTTTACTCAGACACCAGCCCATGATTTTCCTGCTTTTTAAGGCAACTATCTTTAATGAAAAAGGCTGAAAAAGAGCAAAAGTCACTTTGCTGTCCTTTCCAGCAGTCACTAATCCCTCTTTGCTAGAGATTGTTTGAAGTGAAGTTTTATCAGTTGGTTCTGTCTAGCCTTCCTACAGAGGAACCAGTCTCTCTGTGCAGATGTAGGTTTTGTTTAACATGTGTTGATGTAACAACAGAAATTAGAGCAGGAAAATTATTTCAATCTATGATATGAAACAAGCTTCACCATTAAAACATTCCTTTTGGTCCTCTTACTTGTACTAGTTTAATATCAAAGGTAATCTTCTGAAACACAAATACTAAAAATTAGGAGAATACCATGCTACCACCAATAAGGATCTCATTTCTGGCATTAACTTTGTTTTTCCAAGCAGGTTGTGTTACAGGAAAAGCTAAATTTTCTCTCTTTGAAGAAATGCATTAACACTATTATTGTGTTACTGTTTCCTTTCCAAACAGTTTTCTCTTTACTTTTAGAGCACATTGTTTACATGGTCCAATCACTGAGATACGCAGATCAAATACAGGTTTCTTGAACTTTAAAGTAAGTTGCTCTTTGTTTGGTTTATTTGTTAATTAAAATAACCATCTTTCAGATGATTTTTTCAACAAAACCTATGTGCCATATAACGTTATGACAGGTGAATGTCTGGTTTCTGTTTACTTACATTTAATTTTAAATTTTCTCTATTTGTGCATCGCTTCCCTTTAACTCCCAGAAGTCAGAAGGAAGTAGGTTAAAGGTATCAAGAGCAACCTTCATGTTCGCTTCAAAGCGAGTTATAGTTAGTATCTTGCTATTTTGATACTCATCAGTACTTTGATACATTATTTCATTAATGGTCTCTTAGCAGAAATGTTTAATAGAAGAGGCAAAAATAATCAGTACAGTCATTATGATGCACAGCTACTGGATTTTAGACAACAATAAAGAATCTGTGAGGAAAAATGCTGACCTGGATTACAGATTTACAAATGTGATAAGAAGTTCAAGCCTAAGCATACGTAAAGACCACTGCCACAAACTGCAAGAATGGAGTATACTGGCATTCTACAACTTGGATTAACTGGTGCCCTTTAAATATAACATGGTGTTTATAACTAAAAGAGGAAGGTTTTGTTCTGTGATTAAACCTCATCTCTAGCAGAAACCAGCTTCTATTGTATAAAGGTGTCCCTGCCCATGGCACGAGGGGTGGGGGTGGGAACTAAATGATCCCTAACGTCCCTTCCAACCCAAACTATTCTATGATTCTAAATCTAGCCTGAGCTCACCTATGAGGTGTGTCTAGTTTCTCTCTTACCTGTATTTAAGACTCTATTTCCACATCAGTTCTTAAAGGTTGGTATCAGATATCATCCTGCATAAGAAGGAATATCATTACACTGTATGTGTCCTTGGGGCAGATATGGCTGAGATTTTACTCCTGCCTGCTTGCCTGACAACCCTCAGGGGAAAAAAAACCAAACAACAAAACCCAGACCAGTATATTATCCAAAACAGTTACCACTGGCATTTCTCCACAAAACCCTTCCCCCTACAGAAATCATACAGAGCTGATGGAAAAATAAGGGGGGGGTGGGGGGTGGAGAAATCATCTGAAGGACAGATAAATACCAATGTGCTTCATAATTCCATTATTTAACTTCCAATTTTAGATTAAATCAGATGTCTGGGGGCTTAGAGCAGTTCCAGTACTTAGTTATTAATCAGCTGGTATCTGTTTATCCTCCAAGCCAGGTACTCTCCTGTAGTTTTGAGGCTGACTTCCAAACTGTGAACTAGGATTCTTTGTAGCATTCACTTCAAGAAGTTCAAGAGAAAGTTCTGCTGGTTTTATTCAGTGCTAGGCATTCAAAAGCATATTTATAAAGAGCCAGAAAACAGCCACTTCCAATGTTACGTTGCTACATGCAGCAGCTCAAGCTGGTAAAAAATGATTATTTTGACTACATAAAGAACAGTGAGTGGAACTGTTCCCTGGGAGGGCCAGCAGAAATGCCTCATGCTTTGAAAAGAGGCCTGGCACATGCAGCACACTCTGGCACTCAAAAGGCAAGGAAGGTCAAAAGCTTTCCTGAACCCTCTTTTTGAATGCCACATGCTACCAGAGAGGGCAAGTCC
>NW_009917981.1:473-59426 GCF_000696875.1 Nestor notabilis | reverse complement strand
GCAGATACCAAAACTGTATCTGTATTCTCCATCTTCTAACCTCTACAATCTTTTTAAATTCTTCCTCTTTCCACCCATCCTCACCTTTTACACTAACAGCTTGTGTTCCTTCTCCAGGTATTCACATCTTTCTAACATATAATCGATGTCTCATTTCCCCATGCATTGGCCAATATGCTATTCTTTGCAAGCATCAGTTGTTCCCAGATTGATCTGATTTTTCTTCCTCAACTCATTTCTTCTCAAATATTCTTGGGTTTATGATTTCTGCCACTAGAAGAGGGAGTAAATGCTGTCAGGTTATATTTAATGAAAGAGAAAACTGATGGGAGTAAGATTCTGTCTTGTCTTTGTAATTAGAGGTATTAGAAACAGATTTGCCTTGCCAGAGGAACCAACCTGCCTCCTCTGGCAAACAAACAGTACAGGCAGTGGGTTTGAAAATGAGGTTGGTGTCATCTTGATTAGTAAAGCATGCTGAGAACAAGAAAGTTAATTTGATCTTGAAATACAGAAACAGGTAGATCCAATATTTGCCAGAAAGTGAGAACACAATAGCATCTCCACAGATAACAAGAGCTTCCCTGTTATTTCCAGAGTGCATTCCTGAATAAGACAGCTACTTGGAGAAACAGCATAGCCTCACTCCTGCAAGATCAAATCACTGGGCTTGAACAGCAGATTCAGGGAAGAAATTGTGTTTCTCTCCAGACTCAGAAGTCTGTGACTGTCATTGATCAAATGAGGTCAGAGGAGGACACTGCTTTCTAGTGACATAGCTTAATTACAGGGAATAAAGGAAAACAGAGCCCAGGCCCTTTTGCAGAGTATTGTGGTGAACTGTGGCACACAGATCCCCTCCCTTCTCACCCCTCAAAGTTTACCAATATATTTCTTTTTAAAAGTTCTAATAATTTTTCATTAAGAGATATTGTAAGAGGATTCATGGAGGCTGCCTCCAGAACATAGGCAGAAGCTTTAAACAGCTGTAAAGAGGTAGCAAAGGGGGGAGATGCTTCTAGAAACTAAACTTTTCTTCCTTTAGGACAAAAATGCCTCTTTCACTGTTCTTCTGCCATTGAGACAAGGATGAGTGCACAGAAATACACCAAGGGAGGCTTTATGGAAATGAAGAATCGCCAAGAAGGTGCAGGTTTACCAGAACACTGACACAGCACCTGCATCCACCTTTCCACTCCACTGCTGGCCTGGCCGAGTTGAATCAAACGCAAATCAGAGCACTCTGCCCTTTGCAGGCCAGCAGCTTCCCTGACACCCAGGTTTCAGCTTCCATCACCAGGGTGCCTAGAAATGGGGTCCTCATTCTCCACCACAGCATCTCTCTGGATCTTTAACTCCAAATGCCAGGCCCACCCGATTCGTCCTCAGCCAGCAACATCTTGTGTGTAATTTACCAGAACACAAGAGGACTCTCAGTCCTGCCCAGCAGATTGGGTGACAGACAGGGACAGCACAGCTTTGTCCTGGTTCAGCCATTCCCCATCTGCATGGTGCAGCACTGCAGGAGAGACGTGCTAACATTACACGATATGATTTTGCAGCCAGGATGCCTATGTAGCTTTCAAATTCCCAGGAGCCGTGTCTGTGCTTGCCCATCCATGTACAGAAGATGAGTAACAGTTGCTTTTGCACTGCTTAGAGCTCTGTGTATTTACCTTTTAGAACTTCTCTAGGAAAATATTGCCTTAGCAACAGCTGAGCAGTATTGAGACCGAGACAAGTGATGTGTAGGAAGAGAATTTAGGGTGATGGTGAGGAGAACCATTATTCAATGTTTTCCATGTTTTCGCAGAAAAGAATTGAATTTCCTTGAAGTTACCACAGTCAATGACAAGCAGGTAGAAAGGTACATGTCAAATACCTCTGGCTGCGCACTGAAATGAAACACAACTAGACGTACCAAATAACCAATGCAGGCAAGCACAGGCTGTGAGTGGTTTTTATTAATATACTTGCTATTGAAACACATTTTCTGTATTTGTAGAGTTCTTTTTCCTCAGTCACATTTGATGGGAATTCAGATACTTGTTTAACATAATGGCACACACGCTAAATCTGGAATATTTTGTTTCTTTCCTCACTTTTACAGACAACAAAGTAATAGTTATGCTTAATAGGGATTATAATTTAGGGACATTTGATGCCTATGTTTAAATCACTTCATCAGTGACACACAGATTGTCTGCTCTACAGATCATGTGCTATTGAAGAGATTGGGGAAAAAATCTTTAAATAAGGACTTTGAAAGCAATGTGGCTTCTTTATCATAATGAAGTGGCAAATGACATCATAAAGCTTGTAAAACAGCAATTTTGTTGCTGCAGTTTATAGTTATTCACTTGAATTCTTTTTGGTTTGAAACTTGCCTTGGTCTAACTTCCTTCTTTTTGAGCCAAAAACTTTTTTATGCAAGGAGCATGTGTCTGAATATAACTGAGCTTTTTTTTGGTTTTAATCCTTATGTAAAGTGGACAAAAGTAATTTTCCTTAAGGAAACGCTATATATAGAAAAGCTAAACACTTGCAAGTCCTAGACTTCGGTAGATTTTTTGTCATCATCCCCAGAGAGGCAGAAATACAAACAAACAATATAAAAGCAGTTTCCTTCATGAAAATACACAGAGCACCAGAAGCAGCTTAGTAAAGAGAACGGTGTTCTGCAGAATGGAAGTCTTTATCCTGTTGCTTCACATTTTTCACCCTAGGAATGATCATGCCCTGTTACCACAAATGCACACACATCAGTAGGCAAGACTTTAAAGCTAAGTTTTAAATATTTTTGACAAATGTCAAGAGCTGAATACATCATAGAAAGTGTAGGCTCTGCCACTCAAGAGGCACAGTGTGGAATAACAGCTCTGGGAACGATAAGAATGCTACAGGGCATTTTTGTGCCATCAAATTTGCACACTGATATAAATCAATCTCTGCCTCCCCATAGTTGCCCCTGGGTAGCACTGTGGCTGGGAAGCTGCCTCCCTAGGGAGAACTGCACACAACGCTACTGCAGTGCTGGAAAAAACGCCTGCATTTTGACCTTTTGCAGCTCTTTCTCAGGCTTTGAGGGTAGCACACCTGCATTATACCAGCAGTCAGAGTATGTTCTCTTGTTGGGGCTTTTCCTGGTTTGTTTCTAGCAGATCCGCAATACAAAGGTTTATGTACACAGACACACATAAAATTTACATTTAAAGTTATCTTCACTTGAGCTCATGTATACATACACATGCTTTTCATGATGTTAAGGAGAAACAGACCCTAGCTTGCCTAGAAGAACTTACACTGAAATAGCAAATAAAAGTTAATCTCAGGACAGTCCTATCTGAGCCAGTGAAAGCAGGGTGACTGATTCTACAGTAGCACAGTTACTCAGGTATAGGAGACATTGTAGAGGAAAAGTTAGATAGCTACAGTTAATAGGACAAAAGGCAATGGCTTCAAACTTGGACAGGGGAAGTTCAGGTTAGGTATAAGGAAGAAGTTCTTTAAAGTGAGGGTGCTGAGGCACTGGAACAGGTTGCCCAAAGAAGTGGTAAATGCTCCATCCCTGCCAGTGTTCAAGGCCAGGTTGGACAGAGCCTTGGGCAACATGGTCTCATGTGAGGTGTCCCTGCCCATGGTGGGGGGATTGTAACTAGGAGATCTTAAAGGTCTTCCAACCCAAACCATTCTATGATATGCCCAGATATGTCAGATTTCAACAGATGGAATGCTGATTTGGGGGTTACATATTTTAACAGAGTACTCAAGGACAGACATGTGCAGAGTGACAGAAAGTGTCAGTATAAAGAAGCTTCCTTATGTTTCCACATGCTCGTTTGAAAAAATGATGGAAAGAAAATATCCTGGTTTTGCAGGTTGGCTTTTATTTTTTTTCTTCTGTTTTCAGTTTCTCCATCATTGAAGTAAATAAATAAATAAAAAGGAGAGAGAGAGAGAGAGAGCACCAAACAATGTCAGAATTCCTTTCTTCATATAACATCCAAGTAGGTGTGTGTACAAGTAATACTGTATTCGTATTAAGCCTGGACTTCCATATTAAAAGTTTGTCCACCAATTTAATACATTGTAAGAGGTACGCATCATACTTATATCTTTTTAAACTAACTTTGCCACTTCAGATTTCTGTTAAGTAACACCTTCCTGAATTTCAAATCAAACACAATTTGAAATTTAAGGACATTGTAAAGATATTGGTCTAATTTCTTTGTGCAGCCTCCCATATCATACCCTTTAAAATCTGATGGATGAAGTACTGGACTGACAGCAGGGTCTTAATCACAGCCTTAAGCAATTATTTCAGTTGATCTATTTCTCCTCCCATTCCTGGTCTGCTTTGTCTGTTTACCTTTACTATTTTTAGGTCGGAGTGTCTTTCATTATGCATTTGTGCAGTAAGAATCCCAAGATGTTTTGTTAAAAGTTAGTAAACATTAATACCAATGCAGTGCATGGTCACTGCGGGTACTTTCATAGGTATGTTATAACTTCCAACCCTGAGAAAGAAGCTGCACCTCTGCAATTAGCACCTAAATATCATCTTAAATATGACAGGTCCATATGCGTTCAATATGGTCTTTCAGAAGCCTTATAGAAGGCTGCTGTTGCAGCACTAATTTATCTTAACCACAGTTGACTTTGTCATATTAAACAGATTACTTGGATTATTTTTTTCTAATAAGCAGAGCTACTGCACATCATAAGACAAAGGAATGTTACAAACAGGAGTAGAAAATTCATATTTTAACAATTAAAGAAAACACATTTTTTTATCCCCTCATTTTTCCATTTACTTCCGATTCTGACTGTCCAGTGCTCTGGCAGTGAAAGCATGTTTAGAATAAAAATAGAACCCACAATTTGAAACTTTGCTTTGTTTTGCTTTTCCCTTTTAATGCATGAGCCTCTGACTGAAATGAGGAAAGCCTTTCACCCAAAGAGAATTTACCAGAACAAAAGCAGCTTGGCAGAATTAACATGCTCATGGCATATTTTCTGATACAGGTCTTCCAAAATACAGGGTGGGATCAAGCACAGAGAGATCCTGATCAAGTGGTAGGACATGAGCTTCCTTCCGTGACTGTGATAAACCACAGTCTAAGAACACAGTCTCACTAAGAAACCCACTCAAAGTCACAGAGTGAAGAGTGTTCCCTACAGCACGTAGAGTCACTGTTTTCCTCAGAATCCCAGTTTCAGTTCTTACATATAAAAGATTTTGTGTGGACCTTACATATATAACCCATGTACACCATAACCCTCAAGGAGTTGCTTGCTGCCAAGCTCACTTGTGTGCAGCCCAAGGAATATGGACATTTTCCAGTCCTGTCTGCTAAGGCTTTTCTGCAGGAATATGGCTTTCTAGGATATTGAATTTGTGCTTTAAAACTATTCACCTTCTGTTGCTTCATCTCAGGCAATGCCTTAGTGGAATGAGTAATAAATCCTCTAAGGTGACAAGATCTGGTAACGTGTCACTAAACCTCAAATGCTAGAAATCCAGATGAATCCTGGCCTGAAATACAACAAACTCCAAAGTCAGATCCATCTGAGGCATAGCTTTTCATTAATAGAGCTCTAACAGTAATCTTCCCTGTAGAAAGACAGGTTGAAGTTTTACTAGTGAACAGCTGTAGTGGATAACATTATTTTCCTTCTCTTACATCTCAAGATCAGTTCATTCAATATAGAAATGAGATCACTTAAGAACATTTCCCCCACACGCACATGCTGGAAGATTGCTAAAGTTAGTTAATGCACACAGGGATCAATGTCTGTTGGAGACAGAACAAGAAGCACTCAGCATATTTAGCATACTTGCAGTCAGGGAGATCGAGTCTGACATTAGAAAAATCTTTCTAGCTGTAGGAGTTACAAGCACTGCATTAAGCTATGAAGAGATGTTAGTCTTTAGGAACAGATTAGACAATTGTATCTTCTAGCCTGCTGGTCTTATCTCAGAGAAAGGAATGGATTGGATGGTTGATAAAATGTTCCTTCAACCTCATGTTTCTGGGATACTGAAACAATACACAGCAATTTGGAGGTTATCTCAGTGATATAAACAATTTTATACACCAAGCCAAATTGTTACCCTGACTTCACTTTCTGTGTGAGCAGACAGAATAGCCTTTGCCAAAAATCGGTCCTTAACTCTACCTCATTTTCAACACTGATAGTCTTTCAGATACAACCTCTGATCTTCCTGTAGAGCGCTTACTTCAGTTAGTATCTGTGTCAGTCCACCAATCCTAACATTAGATAAACAACCCTTGCTGGCTCCAACTTTAAAGCTTCTGAGCCTTGTTCACTGATCAGTTACCTAATCACTAGGTTGCAGGCAATTAATATTGATTTCCAAAGTGTAAATGCAGACTGCTCAGTTGCAGAGGTTCCTAAGACACAGCCGGAAAAAAGAAAACCACTTGATTATTTTTAACCTTCCTTCTCTGCAAGCTGAACCACCATAGATTATGTTAAACCATGAGAGCAGGGTGCACCGCTTGTATTTTACCCTATCAGACCACATTCACAATCCATTCTCATCTCCCTGGGTTCAACCCAGATTAATCCCTCCCAGCATCACCTCAGGTGTTACTGATACTCGATTGTTACAGCAGGCACTGCTCTGCAGACTGCAGACTGCCCTCACCTCTCCAGAAGCTAATGTTCCTCCAGAGGCCAGGTGCAGCCACCTTCTGTGCCAGCTGGCTTGGAAAGCAGAAAAAGAGCCGGTCTAGGTCGTCAGCAAACTGTACCTGCAGGTCTGTCGGTGTTGTATTTACATACCGTGTAGCCACTAGCCATTATTGACACCTAATGGCAATCTTAAATAATACTAAAAATATATCTCCTGTAAGTATTGTAGATGCATCTTGCCTAATACCCACTAGAAGCATTTTGTAGGTGTAAATTACACCTGGAGGAAAGGAAGGTGGATTTCTGCTCAGTTAAATTACACCAACCTCTCCCAGCCTACACACTGATTAGGTGTTGTTTTACAGCTTAACAGTGCAGTGAGACCAGGAGGCAAATTATACCAAAACAGAACACCAAGTGTGTTGCTGAAGAGCAGATGACATTGTCAGCTTTGCCAGAAAATGTATTTTATAAATTAAACATTCAAGTTCCCATTTTAATCTTGTTATAACAAAGCCATATATAGCAGGGAGGGGGAGGGGGAAAAATAGAAGTGTTCCTGAAGTGAACCAAGATAAACTAAGCAGGCATCCATCTTAGGAATCCAAGTTTTACCCAGGAAAAAAAAGGCAAAAATCAATATCAGAAGCTAGGAATTACAGCTAGCCTCACTCCTTCCCTCATTGTGCTATAACTCTCCACTGGAAAAATCTAAGCAGACTGAAGGAGGGGAGAAATATTGGAATATTCCAGAATCCTGTCGTGAATTCCAACCTTATCCTGGCTCATAAAAGGAGAGACTTGAGACACTTCAGCCTTCCTCCCACAGGCTTCAGTTTCCATGCAAAGTAAGGGAGAAGAGATGCCTTCCAGGTGGTCACTGTGAGGACCAGGTCTTGAGTTGCTCTGCCAAGTCTATAGCCAGGAACACCAAATCTTTCACTGAGGTTTTATGAATTCAAAATATGGCAAGGCTGAGAAAACAGGCTCTCCGCAGCTCCAGACTACAGAAGGAGGAGAAAGAGATGCAGGCTGCCTTACAGAGACAGGAGTCCAAACCAAGTACAGTCTTGCCTTCCATCTACCTGCAAGCCAGCCTTTAGGAGCTGCAAGATTGGAACTTGTGAACACAAAGGTTTCCTTAAGTTTAATCACAGGAGGGAGACAAGGGAAAAGTAATTTCTTCTCTTAAAGAGTGTGCCACAAAGTCACTCTGGGCTGTGCGAGGAAAGTACATCAGAACAAAATTACTGAAACACAATGCATGAATAAAACTACTACAGAAAGCAGTTGGCATAATGCTCAGCTACTCCGCTGCTAGAAATAAGCTAATCAAGCCTTGATGGTATTCATTTGAATATTAAAGAAGGACTTAAGCATTCGTCTACCTCTTAGATGAAAATACCTCAACAGAAAGCATTTAAATCTAATAGAACAGTATTCCCAGAGATCCTTTGAGCTTACTGTATAAGAAAACACCATTTCTATGAACACCACTTCAGCATGGAGCGTGTACTTGGTTATACCAGTTAACCCGAGTTTCCTCTCTTTCATTCATTTCACTACTAAAGAATATCTCTACTTTAAAAAAAGGGCGGTGGGGAGGAAACAAACAACAAAAAACAAACAGAAAACTACACAAACTAAACAAGCAAAAATTCAGATGCTGCCAAACTAACCTGAAAGTCACAGTGTGAACAAGAACCCTTTAAATACATTGTCAGACAGGCTGATGGATGTGTTACTACACATAGTGCCAGCAGAGTTGAGTCCTTGGTTCACGCAGGACTCTGCAGAATGCCCTGCCAGACACCACTAAGTTTATGGCTACAGAATTACAGCTTCAGATTTTTATATGTTTAGCTTGGCTTCTTCCAGCAAGAAGTCAACAGCTTACACAAGCAGTTAAACTCATTCTCAGTTCCATGAAACAGTGAACCAAAACTGCAGTGGCCACCCAGACAAAGTCTGGTTCCACCTGTGCCTGCTGCCAGAGCAACATAGAAGGACCACAGAAACTCTACCCTATACACACACCCTGTAGTGCTGTGAAAAAGCTACTGTCTTGCAGAAGTTTTTCCACACAGGCCCCTCTATGCTAATGTAGGCTGCACAGAACAATCACTGAGTTAGAGCAAGGCTCCTTCCAGCCCAGTACACAACTTCCACAGCAGCAAATGCCCAGACAAGAACTCTGTAATATCAGAAAAAAATTTCCCACAACTTCCAACAACAGCCCCAAGATATTCCAAGTTCAAAGACACTCCAGCAGTACCAAGCAGCTACACACCCACCTTGCAAGTTGCACATCTTGTGTTTCAGCCTTCTATCACTGCCTTCTCCTCCATCCTCCCCTGCAGCAAACAACACAGCCTCCATCCTGCCTCTCTCCTGTTTCAAGCAGCAGGTGAAGCTGGTCAGTTAAAAGCCTTGATTTGCTGATGAGAAGCAGCTTGTGCTATGGGTGAGACAGCAGCAACACAGTGTTGCCATGTGTATCTCCCATTACTGCACATGTCTCTGATGCATAGACCAAAATCTGACTCCATGATTTATGTTATCTTGAGCCATTAATTAATTTTTATCCTCACTTTGGTACTTTGAAGTCTGCTGTGTGGTTTTCCATTTCAGACATTCCCATGCTCAAAGAGCGAATTACAAATAGGATCACAGAGACCAATCTTCCAGCCCTTCCAGAATACAAATTAAATCTGCAGTATTGACAATGCCATATGCAAGTAGCAGTTGCAGAGTAGGGCTGCATAGCAAGGCATAAATAGATTCTGAATATATTAAAGGAATTTAATTTTTAATTGGACTTTCAGCTATTGACTGGTTTTAAAGTTCTATTAGTATTTTTGAAAATCAGCGACAGCAGTGTTTGTCTTCAGTGTAAAACCAGTTACTTTATGAAATAAGTATCTTCAGAGTACAGTAAAGCAATTTAAAAGCTCAAAAATACTTTATTAGCATTATGGGGAAAAACATGATTACCAATTTTGCTCTTAGTAAAATTAATTTTGTTTATTTTTAGCCTGAAGCAAAGTCTAATCTTGCAGTTTTACTTTGGTAAAACTCCCATCAAGTGAGGGGTTAGTGCTAGACAGAAGTCATTGTGTGGGAAGGAAGCAGGAAAATATTTTTCTAATGAAACTTTACAAGTTGTTTGGAGTAGGTAGCAGGTATTATCAGCTCTGTGGAAATTAAATACTTCAGTGCCATCTTGGACTGTGAAAATCACACTTTTAGAGTCTGCAAAGAACATAGCACTGAAGTAGGCAAAATTTGAAATTAATTTACTATCCCACTAGCAGGGTAGTTGAGGTGGAAGTTCTCACTCTGGAAGAGATGTTATTTGTGTCTTGCTCACATCCTTTGCTGTATCTTTCATGGTTGCTAAGAAACAGCAGCATTACAGTAGAGTAATCATTCCTACTCCATTCGAAATTGTAGTTAATTAGCCGGTGTGTGAAGTGGGATTCCTAGCATGACAAGAGAGAAAGTTTATGTCTAAATGCACAAACTGATACTACTGAATAACTGAGGATTCAGTCTAAATCAAAATATCCAAATGGCAAAAAGCTTTGGAAAGTTTACATTTCCCAGAATGGTTTCTAATATTTGGGTAGAATGAAGGAATCATGATTAGCTGCATCCCAAAATCTGTGCTTTTGCAGACCTTAATGAAAACTCTCAGCTTGAGTGTGAAATCTAATGGGTACAAAGACAAAGATGATGTGATTGGACATGAATAGCATATACAGCAGGAGGAAGTTTACAGCTTAGGAGAAGGTGAGAAGTAAAACTGTGAAGATATACTTTTTATATGGAGATAAAAAAGAACCTGGAACAAATTATTGGGAAATAAAAATGTTTAGGTTAAACATGTATCTGATTATCCTTGTGTTCTCCATGTCTTATTTAACTGAATGAATCTAAACATCCTGGTCTTGAACAGAAATGTCTTGGTTTTGTCATTTGCCAAGGAATTTTCTAATTAGTGCCTTTGTTGTATGGAGCTGTAGTCAAAGGATTTTGTCACTTGATTTCCAAACATGAGTGAGAATTTGGTATTTCATTACTAAAGGACAATGAACAAGTGCCCACTATTTGAAGCTCAGGACAAACCTTTCATTATCTTTTTAGCAAATTTGTGGTAGCACTAATACCACTTTTTAACTTAGTCCACGAAGGGAATTTTAAAACTGATTGCTGTGAAAGCCTTTTTTTTTATTTCTCTGTACAATTTTATATGGAGAGAATTTTCATAACTTCCTCTTGGAGAGGAAAAGAAAAAGTTATTTCAAATAGGGATGTTACAGAATGACCTTTCTAGCACAAATGCAAAGGACTTCTCAGTTCTCACTGAACAGGGAGTCTCAGAGACTACGTAGGTGCTAAGTGTTAATATTAATAACCTTCTCTATATCTACACTGTTAGACAGCCTTCATTTTAGTGCTTATTTTTAAGAGCCAGCATGCTATGCATGATACTTCATTAAGCAAGAGACACTCCGCAACCAAAATCTGAACGATATTTTTGTTCAGTATGCTTGGAGAGCTTTCAAATTATAAAAAACGTAGAAAAAATGTGCTTAAAATCCTTATTTTTAAAGTATGTGTGTGTGCGTTGCTATTTCCAGACTAAGATTCAAGAGTTATTACTCTGATTATCTCTCAAGCCTCTATTTTACTTGCTCTATGTAATGGTATAAAGATTGATACATCTTGTAAGAAATCAATGATTATTTCATTTTACTACTGATTGGGATGTCAGGGGGCTTTTAAGATGTGCTGTAAATAAACAGTTTGACAGAGGCTGTGACCCAAAAGAGAAGCTATGCTAATTTTCAGAGCAGCAAAGTGCTATTTTGGAAGTGATCTGAACAACTAGCTGTTGTCAGAGGGGCAGAAGAAAGTTAGAGCATATGATCAGCAAGGATGGATGCAGCCCTGACCTAGGAGAGGAAGATGCATTGACAGCTACAAGCGCATAACAAAATCAATGAATTGATCAGAACTGGGGATCAAAGGGGGTTAAGGCTTTCCCTTCTCCCACTCTTCCTCTATCCGTCCCAGCTCTGACAAGAATTTATATGGGTACAAAAGATCTCTGTAAGATACACATTGATAAGGACCTAAGGTCCATATACTGCTGAGGGCTTATTTTGGCCTTAAGCAATTTGCAGAGTTTTGTGGGGATTCTTTGTATGTTCCATTACCCCCACATAATACAACGTTAAGAAGATCTTCAATTCCAGCCATGAAAGATTATCCATGGTTGATCATGACTGGCAAGAGTTTTACAGAAGCTGTCTTGTGAGACTGCAGTTTTAAAAAGCAGGGTGCACATTCCACAAAAGTCTGTTTAAAAGTCTGTTAACACAAAAGTGTGTTTAAAGTACATAACTATGTATTTTAGTGTACCATTACTCTTTGAATGTCATTGTGAAAATGTAGTGAGGTGTGGTATAATTCAATGAGATGGCGAGTTTTGTTGCCAAATCCCAAATCTAGTGCATCATTTGATTGTAAGGATTGTTACCCAAGGGACTGACAGCCCTACCTAAGCCTAGCACAGTGGCATTAAATTATGTCTTATGAAATTAATCTGTTAATGAAATTAACCATGAGTTAGAGTAGCTCGAGTTCATAATCACAGATTCATCCACTGTCTTGGGAGTGCTCTTTGGTAATGCTTCACAGACTAACTGTTCTGATTTGCTCCAGAGGACTTTTAGAGTAAGGACTGCATTCACTGGGAGTAGCCAGGGTTCTGGCTGCCTGTATACAATGTAAAGAAAAAGCAGAGGTATTCTGCACATGGTCAGACACTGTCCTCCCTCTACCCACAGCACATCATTCACTACCTTAATTCTATCAATCTCGGCAAGAACTACTGATGTGTTGTCTCCCATGCAGAGATGAATACACTGTCCTAGAAGCATCAATTTAGATGGTAGTTCTGTGCCCAGAAAGCTTGAGGTCCTGAAACTAACCTAAAGAAGCCTTTATTAAAAACAGTAGATAGGTCTGTAAGTGCCAGTCCCTTTATATATGGTCATATATCACGGCAGGGTAATTCCACTCTGTAGGAAGGAAAGCAGTTTGTGTCAAGCTGCGCTCTGCCTGCAAGTCTGAGTACTGTTCAGCATAGTTTCAGGGAAGTTCTTGTAAAGGCTGGTGGAGATGCAGACGTGTTAAAAATGGATTTGGCTTCATGAATCCTCTGGCTAAAACTCCTACTTTAAGGCACGAGCAGCAATAGCCACGATTAGGGCATATGAATTGTCGTAGCAGAACGGGAGGAGCTGGCAGGATGTACAGACACTAGGCAAGGGCTGTGCTCCTCTGTTCCCAGTGGCGCACTCTGGCAGATTTCTGTGCTCCAGTGTTTCAGCTTTCAAAAGGAGCTTTTGGAAAAGGGCTATGGAATAGCCACTCAGTTTCCCCTTGACAGAAAGCAGCAGTTCAGACCCACTAACTGTAGATTCTTTTTAGGGAACAACCCTGGAAATGAATCAGTGAAAGGCGTAGCACAAAATAGGCTGCTGTTTCAACTGGCAACTGCAAAGTACGCTTGTGTTGGGCTATTTCTGTCCTCCTTGTACGAGAATAATTTCCATAATTTTAAATCATTTTTCCAAGTAACACAGTCTGCTTTCGTTTTCCAGCACTAATGGAGGAGAAACCTTTATTTAAATCTTGCAAATGAACATCAGTAACTAGATGAACCTGTAACAGAGCTAAATAAATATGCCAGATACCCAAATGAGCTTGCTATCTACTCCAAAGTACTGGAAAAAAGAAATGACTCTGATTAATTCTTTGAGTGGCATACTTCCAACCCCAGCAATAAAGCCAGGCCTCGTACTCTGGAGCAGACGTACTCCTTCAGCATAGAACAAAGTGAACTGTGCAGCAACAGTGACTATAGCCAGCTATGGGAAGACTGATCTGCCAAGGAATAAGCACTCAACAGTCTGCTCCAGTGATTTTCAGTGTTTTGTTTCATTTTGCAGATTATTTAACTTTTCTTCAGCTGAGAGTGCTTATATAGTAAATTTAAGTTTACAGATAATTGACAAGGTTGTCTTAGTTACCTTTTTCACTGACAGGTTGGGAAAAGTTCATGGGCCGCTCTGGTCTGGGTATGTCCACCCCAGTCCATAGTCTAAGACTCAGCCTAGATAAGTAACTTTCTGTAATATGGTTTGCCAAGGAAATGAGCCTCTGTGGAGAGCTGTGATTTTTTTTTCTCTATAGAGTTTCATCATTACAAGAGGGAAAGGGAATGCTTTATGGTTTAGTGGATTGTTTTTCATTTGTTCGGTTTGCATTTTTAATTAATGTGTCTTTATTCCTGTGATGATAAATTAGGCCATGGAGTTACACCTTTCTCCTTGCATAACTTGAACAGCACAGGCGCTACCACAGAAGCCAGTGTTTTCTGTGCTGCACTGTTTTCAGCAGGTTTTTTTAACATGATCACTATCAAAGAATGAACAATACAAATATAAATGAGCCATCAGAAGTTATAAGCTTTGAAGCTCTGTATAACAACTGATCCTAAATAAAAGGAAGAACTTAAGCACCACCAGCAGCATATGGACAAGAAAGAAACCTTTCATGTAGTGAGTACCTAGAGACTCCTACTGATCACCACCACATGAAAGGATACCAAAGAGGAGATGTGCAAGACTTCAGTGGTAGGAGGTTAATACATTATCTACTTCAATAATGAAAAAAAACTGAAGAAAGAACACAGGACACTAAGAAGTTAAAAAAAAAAGTCAGACTGATTTAATTGGAAAGCATCACTCGGCTGGCTTCTTGTATAATTGTTGGAAGCCATCCCAACTCTATATATATTTAGAAGCAATATAACTCAACTCATGAATAATTTCTTAATAAGCAACAGTGCTCCCAAAGTATGTGATTTAATCCTACTGATCTGATGAGAAATAGGGCTGTTCCCTTCATACAAAAATACATTTAGAACATTTTATGACAACAATAATTCTTCCATTGTGTTACTCCCATTAGAAGTAGGGTATACTAATAAATGCATTTGGTATTCTATGAAATGACAAAGGCTTTGGACAGTAGGTAATAACAAATGCTGAACAAAGCATTATTGTCAGTCCTGTGGTGTCACAGAGATGAAATTACAATATCATTAGGGAAATCTACATAAGTGTATGCAAGATTAGACCTGATTAAAAGGCAGTTTTTACACTGCTGAAAGACTAACAAAATCTCGTGGCACTGTGTTGTCACTGATTTCCTGAGAAAATGTAAAACTATGTGTGTATATACATACTTATGCAGAAGTACACACAGGGCTTTAGCGTTCGGGTTTGGGTTTTGGTTGGTTGGTTGGTTTTTTTCCTCAAAACAACACTGAGTCTACAAGACCAAGGTCAATATCAGCTCTGTTTGATTGAAGAGGAGCAGAGACCTGGATTTCCTATCACACAACAGGAACAACTTGTTTTTTCAGCTAAAATCTATGCAGCAAGGCTAATGCAAATGGCAGACACAGGAGGAAAGGGCTGCCTGACAGCTTGGGAGATTGACAGGAAAACATATGGAATTTTATAAAAAATACACACATTTCCAACAATATTTCAACCAGTCAATATTTTCCATAATAACAACATTTTCAGCTTATATTAGTGCTAGGTATAATGCAAAATTTATGAGTTGCCCTGCTCTTAATTGCATAAATAGATACAGTAGATACAGCCATAATATCTGTCCAGTCTTAAGGCCCAGAGAGATTATTGTTCCTCAGTCAACTTATTAAATATATATCTGATAAGGGGAGTGCTCGCTTGCTTGGTATGAAACTGCAGTGGTTTATCAGCGCAGGTGGAACTGTGCCAGTGTACACGAGAGGATTTAGCTCCTTAGTTTAAAGAAGAACAAATAGTTTCAAGGGCTAGATCTGTACCTTGGGATGAAAAGACCACAAATTCTTTTTGCTTCAGGGTTTATGTTTTTCTATGACTTCAGTGCAAATTTCAGCAATGCTCTGACTCATCTTTGGAATATTATTCAATATGACTATTAAACATTAGATCCATGAACAAGGTTACCTTAGTACAGGCAAAAATTTAGGACATATTCGGAAAGATATGAGAAGGAGGAGGAAAGAAATCAATTCTTTTTTAAATTCAATTTCACACTAAGGTCTGTTCATTTCACTCAGAATATACCCTATAAAATGACAAAGCTATTTACATGAATAAGTTTAAGCAGGGTTTGGCTGTGAAATCCCTGGCTGTTAAAGAAGCGTGTTTTGATTAGTTTCAACTTGCTTAGGGTTTAAAAAAAGTAACAAATAGTGCTGAAAATCAGCGAGGTGCCAAGGCTGGCAACTGGGAGTCCCCCGAGCCGCCAGCCATTCTAATCAGGGTACCACTGAAAAGCGCTGTTTGGAGAGCTGTTCTCTGGCAATGGAGAAAGAAACGGCTTTTCATTCATTTTCTTCCCACTTCAGTGGGTTAGTCAGGACTAAGAGAGTAGAATAGGCTCATTATTGTAACTGTTCAAAGGATAAGGATTTTAGATTTTTACATGGAGGTGGCTTTGCTGGTGTTACCAACCTCTCACAGTTAGTTAGGACTTCAAAAGTGTTACTTTGCTCCACTTACCACTTAGATAATTCAGTTCATTTCTGTGCATCTCAATTAGAGAAAGCAGACCAAACAGCTTTACTCTCTGGAATTCATTCATGAACTGTGCTGCAACGTAATGATGCAAATCCTGCAAGGAATCAGGAAACTTTTCCCACTGAATCTTTTAAAGCTTCCACGTAAACCTGTCCGTTACTATAAAATTTAGCTAAGCATTTTCCCCTTCCCGAGTAACCACTAAGCCTGAAACATTAAGCCAATAGTGACCATCTTAAGCTGCAAGTCCAAAAATACAATAAAAGGCAGCAATTAAAACTAACTGATGCTTTAGGAATTGCTATAATTACAGATCACTTTTGCTGGGAAACACCACACTTGATACTACATGAGTAACAAAAATGTAGCCGTGAAAGAGAAGTGATAATGCTACTGAATTCAGTGCATTACATCCATGTTATCCCGACGGTTGCATCTATGAGCCTGTTTGCCCTGCTAAGAAATGGCTCCTGTGTCAGTGCTCCAGAGGTACCAAAATGCAGGGAATGGCCTGTTAGTTAGATTTTGTGCAGGCACTGTATCTTATCTGAGGAAACTAAGAAAGCAGCAGTTCAAGGACATGAGGAGGTCCTTATGAAAGATACCTTCTTTTACCAGGAAACCTCATACTGCCCTGTACTTACCTGCTAAAAAATATTACCCAAAGCAGTTCCTGGCCACATTAATATCCTTGGCCTCTAGCATGATAGCACAGCTCATTCCTATGGCAGGAGGAGCTGAAACCACATTGTCATAATCATAGTCCTGTGTTTGATGAACAGTTTCCACCTCTGCATCACTGCTGCTCGTGTACTGAACAGCGCACAGATAAACCTATTCGGAAGCACGGAGGAGAGCAGGGGGTGTTTGTGTGCCTACTGAATGATTACTATAAAACAAGATACCTGAAAGAACATTATTTTGTAGAAATGAGGGAGGAAGGAAGAGTCCATTTAGGTTGCACCTTCGCCACTAAAGAAAAATAAACAAGGTGTGTTTTGCAAAGGGCTTGAACAAAACAGGAGATACTGCTATTAATGCAATACAAAATGTCTATCAAACAACAAAGAGTGAGTTAATGCACTATGTGGTTTTCAATGTTCTCCATCTAATCTTTCCTTACTTGAGTAGGGATGTGTTGTAGATTTTCCAGGTCAAATGAATACCTACAAACAACTGGGAAAGTAAATAAAATCAAAATCCATAGAAATGTACCCATTTCATTTAGACCATACTAGACATTGTCAGAGGTCTAACCCCGTTTTGGAGTGGTTTTTTATTTGAAGTCCATTTTTCTTGTATAACAAAGAAGGGGGGAAAGATTACACAAGCGGGCCTTGAGCAGAGAACAGAGTGTGATTACAGTTGCCCATATTTAACAAAACAGATTAACTAGCATATGTGATAAGAATGACAGCCAAGAAATAACACAGAACTAGGAGTTCCAGAGATCATATAAATCATGAGAGCTTGGTAGAACTAGCCTATAATATTTCAACACTTTGGAGGTTTTAATCATCCACTGCACACATTTATCCATTCCTATCTCTGAAGCTGGATTTTTCCTTTACTGCTTTGGTGACCTATGCCTTTTGTCTCTTTACTTCTGAAGCTAAAGCAAAGATAATATCATTAAAAGTCACTCCTAAACCTAGCCATTGACTAAAGTAATTTATATTACCATATGCCAGATGAATTGCATAATTATTTTATGAAAAGACAAAAAAAAGGAGGAGAAATGAGGCAAGAACAGACACAGTAAGATTTCAGCTTGTTCTCTGTTTGAGAAGTTGTCATAGTGAAAAACAAACATAACTAAGAGAAATCAGAAATCAGTCCTTCTCTGCGTTTACTGATCCAGTCCCCAGTCTGGAGGATGAGAGTACAAGAAAGACATACTCTTTGCATTCAGGGCATTAACTCAGGCAGTAACCAGTGTGCAAAGCCTGGCTATCCTCTAGTACCTGAGGGAAGCGAGAACAATAACACCAGATATCCTGTCCAGAGACAATACAGTGAGAAACATGATGCAAGGAATCGCAAAAAAAAACCCGGTTGATTGTGATATGTCCCCTTTGAATAGCAAGTTCCCTCTAAAAGAATTAGAAAAGAGCACCTGCTGGATATTAAGCCAGTATTGGATGAGAAATGGCTGGAGTCAAACCAAAGTACGTCATGCAAAGTAGGGAAGCATCTTTGAAAAATAATCTCCCTGTCATCATACGTGACACTGTAATTTTACATGGCCAGTTCAGGCCATTATCACTGACATCGGTGGAGACTTTCTTTCATGAAACACTGAATATAGCAAAAGAATTCTGATCTATGCAGAAGGAGGTAGAATCATGTCCTAAATCAACTTGTTCATGTACAAACTTAGGATCTACGTGTATTTCAGGGACGGAGCCTCACATAGCAAATGCTCCTCCACAAGGAGGATGTATCCTCTGTGTGAGTTCCAGGAAGAAAATACATCAGCCTACTATGAGCACGAACATGGGACCAAAACGTGGGCAGTGACAGCTGACTGCTTTTTAATTTTTAAGTGACTGTTTCCATTTCTCAGAAATTTTGCAAGCTGTAACGTGCTGCTTGGATTTCTCACTAGATGAGATACAAGCTTCTGGCATTTGGAGTATTATTTCTTTGATAAAAGCTTTCCACAAGCAATTTCTGTGTATATTAAAGTCAAATAAATGTCCACTGATGGAACATCATGCTAGCACCACTGGGTTGCACTTGATGAGAGTTTGCATGGTGGGAAGCTAGTCTGAGAGGCTCACTGGGGTGCCCATTTGCTGTAAGAAAATGTGATTTTGTCATAAGCATATTTTGCATTGGAGGGATGGTTGTTAAGCATGCCGGAAGGGTAAAGCTTCTGCAGTGTTTTCTCTGTAAGCATGAGCGTATTTAATATTTAGGGAGAGAATATTGGAAAGCAGCGAGTGGTAAATCGCATTCAGGCTTTAGGCTTGAAGACAGGACAGACAGCTGGCTGATGGGGAGATGCTGATAGCATATCTCCTACAACAAACCTAGAGAGGGCTGTAGCTAGGGAGGGACTGGTGCTGCCAGGAGCTGAAGAAATGCAGGTGAGCAAGTTGACCCCAAAGGCAAAGGCAGGCCTGAATAGTTAGCACTATGCCAAGGGGTCCTCAGTGCCACACCATGAGGCCCAGAGGAAGAACAGATTGCTGCAAAAGAAACTATTTGAATAGGCTCGGGTGGGAAAAAAGAAACAAAAGCATGCCAGCTCTTGAGTTTGGCAGCAAAACCAGCTTCACTAAGGTGAGCCCAGCTGAGTTACATATCTGCTCAGTTATTTGCCAAAGGAAGCTTCAAATAGACTGTAGTGCAAAGCTTAATAGCATAACACTAGCAACTCAAATTAGCATTAATTAAAATGAAGTAAGAATAAACAAAAGGGCTTCTCTTCCAGACCTTTCATGTTGAATAGATAATGCACTATTTCTCTATGGGGAGGACTGTGAAATGTGCCTCTTTTGGCTTAAATCACCCTGGGAGGTTTCATTAAATTAATAATGACTGTTGGTAAAAGTTAAATGATTCATTTTAGAGCATCATTCAGCTTCATAATCGAGTTTATTTAAATGTTCCTGCTAACAGTTATTCCCTATGAGCAGTATAGCAATACCTGTAGTCAGAGCACTAACACTGGATTATCATCCTTTAGGCTTTGTGGTGCAAACCCATAGGAAACTCTTGAGATTTTTTGGTGTATGAAATAACAGTAACAAATGACAGGTAGACAGTCATTCTTCTTTAAGACTTCAGTCTCCATTTAAAAGCATACAAATATATCATTTGATTAACGGCTTTCCATAGCAGTGATTGCTTTCTGCTAATTGCTTATGTAATTAGATGTGAATATCCCTGGGTTATGCTACTGCAGGAGCACAGAGCAGGAACTACAGATGTTTCAGGAAAAGCTGAGCCCTACAAAACATGTGAGCTTACTAGTCTGTAATCCAGTTCACATGAACGTGACACAGTGGAGGACATACAGATAGAGGTGGTCCTGCCCCTCCACTCTGCTGTTGTGGACCCCACTTGGAGTACTGTGTGCAGTTCTGGTGTGCTCAACATAAGGACGTGGAACTGTTGGAGCAAGTCCAGAGTAGGGCCATGAGGATGGTCAGGGGCTGGAGCACCTCCCGTATGAAGACAGGCTGAGAAAGTTGGGGCTGTTCAGCCTGGAGAAGAGAAGCTGCATGGAGACCTCAGAGCAGCCTTCCAATATCTGAAGGGGGCCTATAAGGATGCCAGAGAGGGACTCCTCATCAGGGACTATAATGATAAGACAAGGAAGAATGGGTTTAAATTTAAACAGGGGAAGTTCAGGTTAGATCTAAGGAAGAAGTTCTTTACAGTGAGGGTGGTGAGGCACTGGAATGGGTTGCCCAAGGAAGTTGTGAATGCTCCATCCCTGCCAGTGTTCAAGGCCAGGTTGGACAGAGCCTTGGGCGACATGGTCTAGTGTGAGGCATCCCTGCTCATGGTGGGGGATTGTAACTAAGATGATCTTAAGGTCCTTTCCAACCCAAACCACTCTATGGTTCTATGACAAGTTCCTCTTCAAGAAAGGAATTATTTTTCTTTATTGTTAAAAAAGTTGAATTGGAAACATGAGATCGGGCAGAATTCAGTTTGTTCCTATGGGGCTGGTGAGAGCTGAGCAAAAGGTAGATTTTGTCATGCTTCCTCAGGCAAAGAGCACTGAATTTAGCAGAGCCTTAGAGCAAGACTAAGAAATGCAATATTAGGTCTCTGTGAAAAAGAAGGGCTTACCTCCCTAAAAAGCAGTGATAGGAAACTAAGCAGTATTTCCCCTCAGGCAACTGCTAGACTATCTGTCAAAACTCCACAGGGTGTTCACTCTTTGAATACCATATCAAAATCCAGGAGAGAGAAGGTGGGTCTAAGCTCATCTTCGGTAATTTTCTTGATAAGCATCAAGAAGCTGCCTATACTTAGAATGGCTCCAGAAGGAAAAGTAGCATGCTGATAGCTCTGTTTCTTCAGCATGTACTACAGACACTAAAAAACATGCTCAAGACTAAGAAATGGCAAAACCAACCAACTTAAAAGTTTTGGTGGAATAATTTTTTTGTTCCCAAGCACAGTTTTTTAGCAGAACGGTGGATTTTTCTATTATTCTGTTACCATTAACCAGATCTAAAGGCAGCAGCAGTTTTGCTGGTGTCTGAAACAGCGAGATGACAACAGCATGTGGGCTGTGCTACATTTCTTCCTCTGAATATCAGGCTGGGCCTGATTGGGTTCATGTGGAGTCTCTCTAGAGACTATTGTTACTGCTGTATTCAGAGGTAACAATTCTGCATTTTCCTGGATTCAGCTGGATGCTTTCAGTGCAGGTGTAGGTATCAGCACATATAACCTCAGAACATATGTACTCAGACATGTCACAGAATTGACACCTCAGGAGGGATGCCACATTCTGCTCATCTGTGTTTATGGTTGAGATTTGTCCTTTCAGGGTTTTCTTGAGGTAACATAAAGGTAGTGATTTTTTTGGTGTTCCCTCTGCACATTCAATCCTCATTCCATATAGCTGCAATATTGTATGATGAGGATACATATATATATATGTATATTAACAAGAAACAACACACCCACAACACATGCCTCAGAATAATGAAACAGACCTCCTAAGAACTGTCTTGACTGTTTCAGTACTTGTCCAGCATCTTTTCCATTTCTGCTTTCCTGAAATAAAGAGTTGCACTTAGAGTGAACTTCTACACCATGGGTGGTTACAGCAACTGCTGTTAAACTGTTATTAGAGACTCCCTGATGACAGAGAAAGCGTCCCTGTTATCAGGATACTCCTCCTGACATGGTATGTTTTGCAATATGTATACACACCATGAACAAGATAAAAGTGCAAACCCAGATAATTTCATTAGCATTTATCCTCTACAGGAGCTTTGACTGTAAGATGTTATTTATGCTGCTTGGATCAGTTACGTCCCTGTGAAAGTATTGATGATATGCTTAGCACTTTAGCTTAAACCCATAACAAGGAAATTATCATTTATAGTCTAGTTTCTCCTCCTTCTTTTCCAGTATGACCTCAGGATTTTTTCTTTCCTTAGTCTAAGACAGCAAGAGACTGTAACTTTCAGCAGATACTATTCATGTAGAACCCAAGAAGGAACAGAACTGATCTGTAAATCCACGTTACTGAGATTTGTATCCTTCCACAGGAAATAATCTTGTGCTCTTACTGTAAGACTTAGCATATGTTTTCATTAGGCTATACAAAGGTTTTCATGGCTTAAAAACCATTCCTTTTTAGTAAAGAAAATTCTGGATAAACAGTGGTCATTCTTCATGACAGGGTTACAGAGAACGAATACGGAGAATACAGCAGGTGGTCTGCTTCATGTGGGATGGACAGATAAATTATCTGTGTCTTTTTTTTTCCATGGCGATGGAATCCATCACATATTCCATTCTTAGTTTTCTGTGCTTCTGGATTGGATGCTTGACCCAACACTGCAGATGAGCAGGGCAGAGCAGATCAACCTAAGGATGTACTAAAGTCCAAATCAGGCTTCATCTTAAAGGAAAGCAGGGTTATAGATCACATCTGAGACATGAGGCAATATGTGCTTTCTTCCTACCAAGAAATCTCCAATCAAATGTACAAAAACTTGTAAAAGATGGAGAGCTTGATGAATCCCAGCTGCATGGACCAGTGTTAATTTTTTCCTTTGCTCAGGAGTTTTCCATTTAGAATCAGGGCTGGCCATCTCCCCAGCTGCTAATCCTTCTCTAGAGGCAGAGAAAAAAAGTAGTCACTGGGCAAACAGTAAAGAATTGTTTAAACAATAAGTAAACGAAGGCTATTCTAGTTTTGTTGTCCTTATTTGGGAGCAACTGTAAACGGGCATAAGCAAAGTCTCTTTTTCTTTTTAAGTATTCGTGTCTTTTGCCTTTCCAGTTTCAGCTTTGCTGTTAAGAAATACTTTTCCAGCACTTGCAGACTTAAAACATTGTTTTCACCCTGGATCAACAGCATTAACACAGTCAGTTTAGATTTTTCTTGTAAAGGTGCTCAGAGCACCAGTGTTTGTGCATGGGCAGCTATTCCAGCATAGCACACACCTACTCGGTTCTCTGCTGAAGAACGGGGAAAAACCCTAAAGTAGAAGGAAAACGAATTTCCTTACTTGCTTGTCAGCCAGGGTAAGCAGATGACATTTTAAAAACATAGGCTCTTTTTTTTTTAAACTTATTAACACCATTGGTTCATCTGTAACTATATCACCAAATAATTCCTTGAAGATGGGTTCTACAATATCATTTCTGATGGTTATAAACAAACAGCAAACTGTTTTTGTTTGAGCAAGGCCAGAGTGGGATTGTCTGTTAGATGTCTCTAAAGAAATCTTTGTAATTCTAGTGCGGAAAAAAAAATAAATACTTGAGATGAGTTAAAAGAAACCAGAGCAGGCACCATTCAGGCACCGATACTATCAGCAGCTCCTACTCAGAAAGGGAGGATGCCCTCAGGTCTTTTATGGACTTGCACAAGCAACACGCCCATCTGGTGTTGCATCAGTGGTGTAAAGCTGTGCCGCAGAGCATCAGATAATTTGAGCTGGGGGAAACAAAACTGTCTGCCTCAAATAGCAATGAAATTCAGGCTGCAGTGTTTGTGCAGGTGGAGCATGGACCTGTTTACTGAAAACTACGATGCTAAGTTCGAAACCTGGCTCTGAAAAGCTGGTGGTCCCTCCATCCTGCAGGCAGGCACAGAGCAAGGGCAGTGTGTGGCCACCTACTGAGGCACTGCACACTGGGGCAGAAGGACATGAGGCAAAGAGTAAGGGATGCTCTGCAGCCAGGAGGGTCACTGGTGTGGCAAATGGTGAATTAACTGGGAGCACTTCCTTTACCCCAAAAGACTTCACAAGTTGCAGTAACTCTTCCAGACTTTTTTATGTCATGTCCTCCTTTCCCTCCCAAATATTCTCAGACTTGGAATTAATATTCTGGACTGGTTTTAGTGATATATCAGGTGCCTTTACAAATCTAGGCCTTTGCATTCATTTATGGAGGGGATGAAAACTGTTGTAAGTACACAGGCATAGGCAGCACCCACATACCTTGTAAGTAATGATGCTTTGATACATCAGATCTTATAAGTAGGCATGACTGGAGGCACCCGATTTGTTAGCATTAATCAGCATCTCCAAAATATTTTTTCTTTTAATTGACTCCCCCAATGCACAGAAGCAAAGGGTAAAAATGAGACAACAAACAGTCAATTCATAAGGTTAATTAAACTTTCTTTTCTTACTAGTTTTAAATGTTTAGATCAGTCTAGAGTGCCTGTTCATGGCTTGGAAAAAGATAATTGCTGTCACACTTCTTGCCACTGTTGCTCACTTCATCTTTCCCTCATTTGATATTCTTCTCTGGTTTAAACAGTTTGGAAGCATTTCGGGTGCTAATTGGAAGAATTAACAGCTCCTCTGGTATTTTATTTAGGGACCCATAGTATGTTTTTCCAGATGTACATGATCTCTGCAATTGACTTATTCCCCTTCTATCCATCACCTTCTTAATTCAAACCCTACTGGTCAAGCAACTGGGTACCAAGGTAGCAAAACAATATAGCACATGGCATTCATAGAAACCAAAACAACCAAATAAGATACACAAATGCCATTAACTTAAATCTGCTCCAAAGTTAAGCAGCCTGCCTTTCCCCTCCACCCCCCAAATTCCCTTGGCCTCTTCCCATTTACACACACACTGCAGTGTTACCCCTACCCATCTGACACACGCACTGTGTCAGTTACTCGAAGCATTTCAAGCACAGAAGGCTAAACAGTACTGTCGTGGGGGGTTTGTTTTTAAAAACAAGACAAAAACACATGACAAGAGTGAATTGCAATGTCGCTTCCAATCACTCCCCTCTGTGGGACAAGGTGGGCTATTTTGGGTGCATCTGAACAGCACACTGGAGGATGGTGAAGAGAACCATATGCTCTGCAGGGATAGATACTGGTGTAGTTCTGCAGAGATGTGGAGCTGGAGCCTGCCAACCCTCATCCTCTCCCCCTGGATGTAACAGAGCTCAGCCTCACGCAGCTGGGAGCCCGCTTGGTCAGCAGCAGCTTGATACCTTCTGCAGTTGCAGCCTGTTGTGGGGGTTTTGAAAGATTATTCACCTTGACCTGCTTTAACAGAAATACTTTTCCCCCTATTTTTAAGCCTCCTATTAAGCTTACAGAGAAATGCCAACTTGGGGTTTCTGAGCATCTTCAGACCATCTCCCCTCGGATCCCGATTGCTTGCTTTCTCATGGAATTTTGAACATCCCTAGAGCATAGACGTGGTTATTTTTCATGCCACTCTTAATATATTAGAGTCAAAAATAGAATTACTCTATGTAAAAGGCAAGGACGTTGTAACTCCGGAGGAAGAATAGTGTACTGCAACAACAGGCAACTTTAAGGCACAAAAACAAACCCTCAATTTTCTCCCTGAGGGGGATGAGAAATGAGAGGTGAGGGAGAGAGAGGAGAAATCTGTGAACCAGTACCCAGTAGCCTGTTTCTTAGCTGCACTTTATCTGTTTAAAGCACACATATTACACAGAGGTCTTGTTTAATATTTAGGGCTGATACTGCCAGGCCTTGCTTTACTAACAGCATATTATTATGTTCCTACTGGGAACAACTGGCTCCTGCATGCTAAAGAGACTTATGTGGAATGAATAGAAAGCATTAGAGCTACAGAAGCACAGGGAAATCTGCACCTCCTGTTAACCAGGAGTGATGACTCTGGCAACTGCCAAGCATTAAGCCCACAAAAGCACAGATGCTTCTATAGCCCTTGTCTTTCCCTCACCCTACCAGAGAAGGTATGAAAAAAGAATACACAGAAAAGCTTACACAACCTGATCGAGAATCCAAGTCATTCATGCATATGGACTCAAACCTCCCCAAGATCTGTTGCAACATTGGTGAAACAGCCAAACATCAGAATAGCTACTCCCAGACACCAAATCTGCCATCTACACCAGGAAAACATAGCCTGAGGTTGAACCAGATGTGCTTCTGCAGGTGATCACTGGTGAAGAAAGTGGTGGAAAGCACCTACCATACAGTTGCACACTTCCTGCCCTGGCTCTGTTTTCTCTGTGTGTGTGGTTTGAGGCAGGTGGTGTTGTGTCTGTTTTAGAGGGGCAAGAGGAGAGACTGAATTGTTACTACATTTTTGGATCAAGAAAGATTGTATGTACTGAAATCAGAAAGCCTCAGCAGCTTTAAGCTATTCTAGCTGCTGGCTTCCAGGATGCATAGCTATATTCCCCATGCTTAGATGACACAGGCTGGATTGTCTACGGTTCAGTGCTTGCAATTTTGTTTTTTATTTTCCTCTTCAAGACTTTGTTCAAAACAATCTACTAGTTTGGAAACAAATCATAAAGTAAAAGTGCAAGCAGGTTCTACAGATCATCTACAAAGAGAAGTTGCTACAATAATTGCATCTGGATAAAACCAGGATAGCTGCAAGATCTTGAAAGGTTTCTCTTGGCTTCTAAGAGTCAAGGTAGCAAATAACACTTCGGCAAGAAATCCTTTCTTTTCTAGGTAATTGTTACTTTTGTGTGGAAGAATGTGATAGCTGAGTTCTTTTAAAGAAGCCTATGAGGCTTTTTACCTTAACAAGATAATTGGTTTATCATTCATTATATGTCTGATGCTTCCCCAGAGACTTTGTCCCATCTAAGTAATAAACAGTTCCTTAGCACATATCAAAGGACTCATTACTGTCCTGTTGTGAAAATTACATGGCCAGACATTAAAACAAGCATAATTTTCCTATAGAGAGAATAATTGTCTAATTAGATAGTTTTGCTACATAGTCACCATGATTCTTAAATGAAGTATCTTTAAAAGGAAGGTCTAAGAAATGTGGTAATTGTGAAGAAGACAAAGGAGATTAAACACAAACTGTTTCAGAGACTGAAGACACACTCTTCAACAGTTACTGCCCAGGATTTGCTAAATAGCATATATTGGGGGATTGGAGGGGGAGAAGTCATTGACAGTTTGAAGGCCAAAAAATCCTCACCTATTGCCACCAAAGCACTGTCCTAAGATCCTGCTGTAGTGCTTTGGATATATCAGTACGCCTCTCCGCTCTAGAAAACCTTTTTTGGTCAAAGTTAGCATTTAAAGAAAAATCCACTAATATAATCAAAATATAATCTCAAAATATAGCAACAGGATCAATAGGTCAGTGAAATAGGTAGTAACCAATCCTCCCGCATTGCCATTCCCTAAAGATCAGCCTAGGCAATGCCTTTGCCTGTTATGGCTCAATCTACTGCACATTCCTCTCTTGTCAAACCTTTGCCATCAGTGTGCAAGCTTTGTCTTGCAGTGTCAGGCAGAGTTAAATCAGCAGCCTCTGGGGCAGGGATGTTCAGTCTTTTCAATGGAGCTTGCACTTGCTATTAACATAATGAGCTGACACTGAGAGACCTTAAACCACTTTATGAAATAGTGATCAGTTTATCAAAATCTCTTTTAGTTGCATAGCAAAGCTTAAACAACCCAGACACCACAGGATTTTGCTATCACTCCCAGCAGACAGACTTAACTAATTTCTGTAACACCTGAGCACTTTCAGATAAGAGCAAAGCTTTCGTCATACTTGCTGTGCCTCCCTGAGTGTGCTGTTTAAGCAAGCTCTGCATTGTTTACACTCACCACCAGCTGCCAGAAGCCAACCAGATGTGTTTGCTGCCTTGGCACAGCTTCCCTGCATGCTACAAAAATGGGAGGTGCAAAGTTTATGCTGAACACCTGAAAGTCACTCTTTAAAGATGCCATTCCCAGGGCTGCAGCCTGCTCTAGGTTTGGTTCCGATATATGCTATCAGGATGCAAAAAAGTAAGAGCTTTAGTAACTGCTTTTGGAGAGGTGACTTTCCTGCTTGCATGTGCCAAGCTTGTACTTGGCAGGCCAGACCCGAGGGCTGGGTTGTTAGCAAAGCAGTTGCTGCCTGGTACCGGGACACAACACACAGAGATGATCCGCACTGAGACTTTTTGTCAGGGAGTGGTTTCCTCTCTCACATGCTGGATGTGAGTTTCCAGGATATGACCAAGTGTTATTAGTGCCAAACAGCAGCCGTACAAAGTCATGGCATAATGTCAGCTCTGCCATATAACCAAGGGAGCTTTTGTGAAGGTTTCCACACCATAGGACAGCACTGTCACCCAGATAGCACTAGCCAGCTACTGTGTTTAGACAGGGTACAAGAATACAACAGTGTAGTTCAATCCCCAGCCAGCTACTGGGGGTAGCAGGAGAACATCCTAGCCAGCCCCTTTCCTGGCAGCTCCAGCAGAGCTGATGGAAACTGCAGCTGAGCTCCTCTCCCCCTAGGTATCATCTCTGGAGGCATTACCAAGACGAGGACAATTGTTTCAAGGCTTGTTCTGCATTGTGCCTCTTCTCTTTACAGAAGGGGCTCCCCAGCCTCCCACCACCTCTGCCAGGTATTGAAAGGCACAATCCAGTATGTAGCAACGAGATACTGTTAATAGAGTAAATGCCAAATAAAAGCCAGCTGCTGAAATAAGACTATCACTAGAAATCTCCAGTTGCTAGATTCCCAGACAGTGCTTTTTTGCAGCATGATTGCTGCTCATATAAAGCACTGAAGGGAAAAATGGTCTTTTTCTTTTTTCCATTGAGTCATGTTCCCCCTGTACAGGGCTATTGCTGCCATTTCCAACATGAGCAAGTTTTGCCTTCAGACATTTGGATACCAGTACATTCTCCCAGGATCATATAATTATCAGTCTGTAATCTCCTGTTCCACTATGGAAATGAGCAACCCTTTTATGTTCATAGTAACAATTTAGAAGTGTTAAGAGTTTGAGCACCGGGCCCCTGGTGCTTACACATGTTTACATTGGCCCTCCCAGAAAGCTGATATATTCCATCTGGTCTATTGGATTTCTTGGCTTAAAGTTACTGGAAACACTGAATGTTTCTTCTGCAGTGATCCTGTAGCTGTCCAAGAGCAACACGCACACTTAGAGCTAGCACCCTGGCTGCCATGCTAAATACTATGGGAGAAGTGCTTTTAGTGCACTTTTTTCCTGTCTGCTTTTAGAGCTATTTTGAAATCCTGAGTTCTGTGGTTTACTTTTCTAATCAGTCTTATAGCATGTATGTGATTCTTCAAGGATAAGTGAAACACACAGGTTTGCAGCTCGTTACCTCTATTTTGCCCAAATGCTGCAAATTAAACAACTAGATCTTTCTGCTCTTTGTTTTTCTACACTCTCCTTTCCAATTCTGCACTAGCTTTTTCTTGTCCTTATAGATTTACACATCAGCTCAATAAAACTCCTTGCTCTTATTTTCCTCAAATGTTATTTATGCTTTCTCATTTATATCAAGGAAAAAAAAGAGACATTACAGATCACTCCAGGTTATAATGAAACAAGCTGCCAGCCATGTAAATTACCAGCAGCAACACTGGAATAACCGTGCAGATATCCACTGCTCATTTAGCTCTCTGCAAGAACTTTATCATACAGCTGCCTCCTTCCCTCTCCTCGGCTGTCCAGACTCTCCAGGCTCAGGGGCAGGTAGGCCACTGGGTTAAAATACAAACTGGGTCACACAAATCACTAAAACAGCACATTCCTACACCAATGTTCACAACCCAGCTATCTCATACTGTGGCAGACTCCTTGGAGTGTGCCTGTCGCCTGGCTTAGTCCGTCTCCCACAAGCCAGAGCAACTGCTAGTAGCTGGAGGGATGCCTGCATGTCCACCAGCACTGCTGACTCCTTAAAGCCTGTCTTTTGCTGCAGAGGCTGTTCTGCATTTGAAAATTGAGGATTCAGGAGTATTAAAAATATTTCAGCCTTACACCATCTTTACTTTCTGGTGTATTTCCCTCTTGTTAAGATTCAGCCCTTTGCCTACTTACAGGACAACTGGATCACAGATGCAGAAACCTTCTCACATTCCCATCACCTCCCATTCCTGCCAGGCTGCAGAATCCCACTGCAGTCATGCATCCTCTTCATATCTTTAGCTCAGTCCTTCAACTTACAACAGCTTAACTCCCCTTTCCAGGATGCTCTCAAGCTCCCTCCTCCCCCTCTTCAAATGCCCTACTTAGGAATGGCTTGAGAACACAGCCCATCACCAGCTGCTGGGAGCTGGGGTTGTACTCGCAGCACGTGGGAGATCAGACACACAGCTCCAAGTGTGATTCAGTTTAGATCAGGTGAAGTCAGTGGTTGAGGTAATTGGTTAATTAGTGCAAGCTGCAGCAGGGACTACAGTAACAACTCCCAGTGTCAGATGTAACTCCACAGAACCAAAGAAATTGCTTTGTATCCCTCCTTTCCAAGCAAGCCTGCTAATACAATTAAAACTGCACTAGGCAAACTCCAGAGAAAGACCAGATTAACTCCTGGTGTCTCCGTACTCATCTATGAGGCAGCACTCCCTCCAGAGCTCACTTCAGCACATCTTTCAGCCCTTTGCCAGCGGAGAAAATATCCTGGCTGCAAAACTTTATTAAGGCTTTGACTGAGAAGTGGCTAACTGGGAGGGAAATGGATTCATTTCAGGGGGTTGTTTCTACGTCTGCATAATTGCTTCCAGAAAACGTCGACCAGGCTCTCTCCTGGGCATAGTGGGAGCATGTTCTGGTTCACTGGTTCTGCCATGTGTTTTGTACAGAGTGGCTGAATGGATATTTACATGAAAATAGTATTGCTGAGCATTTAGTTCTAACCATTTTGTACTTGGTACAGCCATCTGGAACCAAAATATTTCAAGAATATTACAGATGCTTTTGCATTTTTATCTCAAAAACTTCTAAAATACAGAACTCTTACATCCACCCTCTGGAGTTGCCAAACTTTTTCCACACTTCTGTTATTAAGCAACTCTGTTATTAAGCAATCCTGTTATTAAGTTTAGTGGATGTGAGACATCTTTGTCATCCTCAGCACCATCTGCCAGAAGCACGGCTGTCAATAGCAGGGAGTGGTGCAGCATCCTGACCACAGGACTGCCCAGGCACAGGGAGCCTCTCCCCTTCGTCCCTCATGCAGCTGGGTCTGCGCCATTGCCTCTTCAGGCACCACAGCTGTGGAAATACAGGTCTGAAGAACTGCACTTTTTTGATGGATGTTGATTGTTATGGGACCAATCCAGGGCTTTTTTAATAGCTTTTATCATACACATCTCTCCAGATGACAGAAAGAGAGGGAAAGAACAGATCTGAAGGCAGAACTGGTTCTTACTTCAGTAAAAACTAAGATGTCAGACTTTCTGTAATGGAAGCTAATCATTACCCAGCAAAGCAGCATGCTCAGAGGTTGGGTTTTCATTTTTAGCTTTGGTGTAATGTTCTTGAAAGCTAATGGAATCTATAATGTTGTTGCTGATTTGTTTTGCTGTATGAAAGAAAGCAGAAAATAGAATTGCTGTATGTAGGAGGCGAAGATGTTGTTTTTTTGTGTAATGAGCAATGTGCTGCAGTAAGAAAAGACTGCCACAGTGAACCTGCAGTCCCCATGAAAGCTTGGGTTTAATCATGTGGCTAACTACTTGTGATCTTGGAAAGGCAAAGCATCACCTTGGTGTCTGAACAGGACGTGATTTTGGAGGCAGGAATCCAAACAGTGTCTCTCACGCCTTCCAGCATACCCTGCTGTAAAACTGTGCATGCCCTGAATATAAGCAGAGCTGAGCACAGCCGTTTGCGAACAGCCCCCATGCCGTTGTCTGGACTGCACAAGGTGGCTGATGACTGCGGTCTACCTCCTCCTCACTGCACACACATAGCCTGACCCCTCCAGCAGGCACTCAGGCAGCTGGACACCAGGGGCTGAGGCTCTGCGGAGCGCTGATCCCGGAGTCCAGGTTGGCAGCTTGCTCGCGCAGCTGGGATGCGCCAGTTCTCCTCCTCCCTGAGCTTCCAGCGTTTTCTTGTGGCGGAGGGTCTGTGGCAGCCGTCTGCAGCTTCTGTATTTAACATACAGCACCATCCTGTGCTGCAGGTGCACAGGTTTGTCCTGTGTCCCCACCAAGCACTGCCCTTCTCCACTGGGACCTGCTCTGCTTGGGACGGCTCACGGGGAGGAGCGCGTGGCAGTCACGGGGGTGAAACTAATTACCAGCTATTAGATTTTACAATAGACAAAGCATCACAAATCATGGAAGGAGGCAGGGGAAAGGAATGTGCACAAAGTATTTGGATCTACCTGGTTTCTGAGGGCTCTGAGCACCCATGGCTGGCACAGCTTAGGTGTAGAGCTGCCATGGTGAGACAGGCTGGAGAGGCAAGAGCAGAGAGTGGCGAAGGAGGCCACAGCAATAACAGGAGCCATGAAACTGAGGTTCTGGTTTGAGTAGAGGAGAGCAAGAGATACGAGAGGAGGGGATGGATATAGCATTAGGGCCTGGTAAAGGAAATGATAGAGGAAAGGGGAATAAAGCTTCTAGAAAAAAGTTTAGCAATGCCAACGAAATAACAGATTATTTTATTTCGCTTTTAGAAAGGTGAGAAGGAGCTCAGTCTCATGCTGTTGAATGGCAGATCCCGCTCTTGGGATTCGCCATGGAAAAAAGCTCCAGCCTAACATTCAGTTAAACTCCTCCTGGTGCTCTCTGGCCATGCTGCCCATTTCATAGCTTGTGCACCTTTTGCTGGGAGCTGTGTTACTGTGATTTAAGGTACCAAACCCAGGGGTGTAGTGGGGGAAAAAAACACCTTTGAAGATCATTAGTTTCATGGATGACAGCCAGGACTTTGAACACAGGAACCTCAGAACCACTTTTCTGGGGCCAGACAGACCTCACTTCTGCTAAGTTTACTGGAAGCTTTGATGTGCTAATATAGCATCAAATGTTGTCTCTCAGAAAGCACATAGGTGGGAGGGCAGCTGCGTTCATGCGTGTGTGAGATGTGCTGGTGGCTGTGCTGGTGCTGGCTCCCCCACAGATGTCCTGGCACACTGGAGACGTGCGATGGGGACGCGGTGCTTTGCCAGCCACCGCTTTCTGTGCGCCACAACCGCTGCTTTGGCTCCAGCTGTGGAATTGCCGCTGCTCGACAAAGCTCTCCCTGCAGCAGGAGCCAACAGGTCTGTGACCTGCCGACAGTGACACACAAGTGTCATGAACACTAGAAAAATCAATATTCTAACTGCAGTTACCTGCAGGTTTTGATCAAAACAGATACTGAACAACTGCATCCACTTGATTAATAGCAAACACTACAGGAACAGACGCTAATATTAATCTTCCATTTTACTGTATCAAATGCACATAATTATTCATCACTGATACTATTTATATACCCACGTACTGCTAAGTGAAAGAATGCTTTCATCCTGGTTTTATCATTTCTAGATTAAATCACAGTTTTTTCCATTTCCTCCAGTCGGCAGCTCAGCCCCACAATTTTCTCTCCAAATGACAGGCAATTCTTTTAAGCACATTGAATTATTTTTTCCAGGTGGTGGTTCATTTGAAATTAAATGTTACTCTTTCATACTGCTCAGTAGTACAGCTGTAGCACACAAAGAAAGATGACAACTTTAATATTCCAACTAACTTGAAAAACAGGATTTAAACAGAAGATTTTAAATTCAGAGGGTTACTTATTCAAAGTGAGCACTGGCAACCAGCACCCCTTTTTCCTCGTGCAAGGATGTAGGGAGCACAGGGAGGAAGGAGAGGGTGAACCCATGGCAGCATGAGTGAGGCTGCAGATCAGACTGAGCCATGGTCAGATGTGACAGACGATGGCTGCGCAGTGGGGTGACAGCATTCCTGTGCTGAAGGCTGGAAAGGGTCCCCAGAGCTCACCCAACCAGCTTCAACACACCCAGGCTCCAAACTGAAATCAGCACTGGGAACTTTGTTTTTCATTGTTATCCATAAGCTGTTTGTGGTTACCTCCATCGATTACCTCCATCCGCTTTGCACCAGGCAAGGCTCTGGTCTCTTGGTGAGCACAGCGAGATCTCCAGCTGGCAGGGAAAGACAGGGATCTCCTCTGTGTGAGCAAACACTAAGAGGAGGTGTGAGGGAAAGGCGAAGAAGGTATCTCGTACCAAAGAGGCCTCTGCTGGCACCCATCCTCATCAGCTGTAAGCCCAAGTACACACACACTCACCATTTGGCTACAGCGGCAAAATGTCTTTTGATCCAACAGAAACTTCAGTACCCTGGTGTTAAACTGGATGATTATTTCATACAAAAGCTGTTTCATTTACTTTGTTCACACAGGGTCAGTTAAAAACCAGCATTAATGTGAAAGACAGAGGAAGGTCAAATTAATCTCTCACAATATTTATAGAAGCTCATTGGGTAAAGTCCAGCAGGAGTAGCCACATGCTCACTCAGGTGCTGCACCTGAGTGAAACTTGCACAGAGAGGTAAAAGATTAAAAATCCAAGATATTGGTTTGATAAATGTAGAGCAAATAGCTTGGGTACTTTCGTTTGGTGGAACTGAATGCACTGAAGTACCCACATGTCACAAAAATCACATTCTGTAACTGCAAACCTGTAACAAACAGGAAAGGCATCGCTATCAGTGATTAAAGCAAAATAAAACATAGAATCTGTCAGGTTATAAAAGATCATCAAGTCCAACCATTAACCCAGCACTGCGAAGTCCATCACTAAACCACGTCCCAAATCCACGCAGATGAACTGAATCTGCTTTATTAGCCCTTAGCTGAGATGTAACAGTAGAACAACAGTGCCTCCCAATGACCGAAAGTGTAACTCTTTCAGGGTCATGTATTTATTTGTCAGTCTCTCATTTTGCTTGTCCCTGATAGCTTATGTATTATTTTGACCACAACATCTCAAGGGGATCTCTCTGCCAAGAAAGCTTTAATATTGAACTTCAGAATTAAAAGCCTAGCAAAGAACCAGCACAAGATATCCCCTGCCAGAACGTTCTGTTCTTGATTCACGAGCAAATAGCCTAAGCGACAGCAAGACCTGAAACATAGATGTCTAAGACCCCAAAGGTACCTGGAAATAGTGTTGGAAGTGTTCATGCTACTGCAGCCATGACTATATGGTGATCGGTGATACACGTAATGTTTCAGTCAAGCATGTACTACTAGTTAAGCACTGCTTTTCTTAAGTGCTTATGAAAATTATTCACCAAATAAAATTAACCTTTTCCCTCTTCTCTCCTATGCTGAAACAGGTCCCGATTATTTCAGTTCCAAGAATCTCGCACTGCAAGCCCAGAAAAAGATCCTGAGTAAAATGGCAACCAAAACCATGGCTAACATGCTCATCGATGACACGAGCAGCGAAATCTTTGATGAGCTGTACAAAGTAACAAAGGAACATACGAGAAACAAAAAGGAAGCCCATAAAATTATGAAAGACCTGATTAAAGTGGCAATAAAAATTGGGATCCTGTATCGAAATAATCAGTTCAACCAAGAAGAGCTGGAAATCGTAGACAAGTTCAGGAAGAAGCTGAATCAAACTGCCATGACAATTGTCAGTTTCTATGAGGTAGAGTACACCTTTGACAGAAATGTTCTTGCAGAACTTCTGAATGAGTGTAAAGACCTTGTGCATGAACTGGTAGATCGACACCTGACGCCGAGATCCCACGGGCGCATCAACCACGTCTTCAACCACTTTGCGGATGTGGAGTTTCTAACTGCCCTGTACAGTCTTGATGGGGATTGTCGGCCATACCTCAAAAAGATCTGTGATGGCATCAACAAACTACTTGATGAGAAGGTCCTTTGAAACTACGCTCCAAATCAACAAACCAACCAAAAACTTCTCTCTAGAACTGGCCACCCTTCATGAGCTGCGGTGAGCAAGCAAGCTTCCTTCCCTCCGGTCTCTTAGTACAGTCTCCAGCAAGGGCCAGAAAGTGCTCACCAGGCTCATGACGAACTTCAATCAGAAAGCTATCAATTTTAATGTTTTGTTCCAATAACTCAGTCTTTTCCAAGAAGTGGAGCGAACAAGGCTGCCAATACCTATTGTCCAGAAAGAGATTGCTGCACACCACAATCTTACTACCTTTGTGTTCAAGGCTGAACATGGGAAAAGAAAGTAAACCCGAGTGCATGGCTATGTAAAACTAGACAGGTGAAGGCTAAAGAGCAACGCATGGAATTTATCCCCAGGCCCTTGGTGCATATGTTTTTATTATCTCCATGAAAAAGCTTAGACAGAAAGTAGGGCTGTACTGGATTAAGCTCACTCCTTCCAGAAGGATCAGGAATCAATATGAAAAGCCATCTCTGATTTTGCATGGTATTTAAGTCTGATAGGGGAGTAACAAATAATGCAAACTGAGTAGAAGTGGAAGAAAACTTAAAGAACTGGTCTGTGAAGCAATGTTTTCATTAGAGAGTTTTGGTTCATACCTGCTAACATAGGGAAGGTTTCATTTTAAATTGAAAAAGCAGCTCAATAGTTCAAGCTCAAAGGTAACCAGAAAACTGGATAAAGTAGTACATCGGTATCCCCACTCTCAGGGTTTGTGTATTTGGTAACATTAGACAAGTTTAGGCTGAAGGTTGTGCTGCTCTTTGTGCTCTTACTGTTATGCCTGACAGAACAAAACATTCTTTATGAGGATTTTGAAATTGCACTTGTGAAGAGGAACACAACTGACACCAATGGAGTGAAGCCAATGGAGCAACGTTTACATTCCCTATCCTCAAAATACTCAGCCTAGATAAAATCTCAGTTTAATGTGTCCACGACATTAATTTGTGCCTACAGTAATACCAGAGGTGTGATAAAAGAAGCCCCACTCATGCTTGCATTGCCATCCAAGGGTAGTACATCTGCAGTAGCCTGAAGAGAACAGTCTTAGCCACCCCGTGGAGCTTCATGAATGATTTTTTTTTCTTCAGACTGTTGTCAGTGACTTTTTTTCCCCCTTTTTTAAACAAAATATACTGATGTCTGCAATCTGGAAACATTTTGCAAAGAAATAGTGGTTTCTGTCCAGTTTTGTTAGGATTAAGGGAGAACGGGAGTAGAGCAGATACACGAGCTTGCCACTTGTAGGATCCTGCCGCTGGGATGGTGCTGACTGACCCCAAGTTAAGGAAGTGTATTTGGAAATCTCTCCTCACCCTCTACATGTTATCCTCCAGCCTCACCTGTATCTACTGGCATTTCAGTGTCATGTACCAGCTCCTTTTAGTTGACACAGCAGACAATCCCATTATCTGGAGGTTGTTACCATATCACATATAATACAGAGATGCATGTGCTTGAAAATTGACAAAGACAAGAAAATATAGTTGAAAGCCATTCCTCTCTAAGGAAAACTTCCAGTGTTGATAATTTATTACTCTAGGATTAAAAAAGTTCATGTTTCTCATTTAAGTTCTTAAGTACTATGGTGGTAGAGAAAACTGTTCAAAATTTTATTCTACTTCTTCTGTCTTTCCTCACCCCAGAATAACTGTGTTTTCTCTCTTAAAACAACAGTTCTGACTGTCACACCATTACACAGAGAATACACATACCCAGATCACGTACTCGTGTTGTGCCACATGGATTTTTGTCTGTTCCGAGGAGAAATCATTTGGAGCACAGTAAAAACGGCAGCACAAGATACCAGCAGAGCAGCTTGTAACGATGTAAATTTTCCCCTCATCTTTCCTTTAACCATAAAAATTAAAATCAATATCAATGAAAGTGGACAACTCCTTTGCAACACAGCAGAGTAAAACACACCAACATCTGGAGCTGCAAGCTCAACCATTTGCAGAACCACACTTACATGCACCAGTAGCTGCATTTTTTCCAAGCACGTACTTGTCAATTGATGCTTTTGAACAGTATTTATCGTATCCAACACTCCTGTCTCAGTGCACATTTCAGATTTTGTGTGTTTGTTTCACTTGTGGCAAACAAATTGAAGTTTTTAGGGTTTTTTTAAAGCCAGAAGAAAGGATTATTTAACTTTCAAGATGTCCAAAGGAAAGGGATCTCTCTGACTTTCTGTTTGTGTGTTGCAAGTATCAATATTCAGATTCTGGTATTTTAGACACACCAGCTGAACATCTGCTGTTTTATTTATAAATCTGAGTAGCCTTAAGGAAAGAGATGTTTTCAAGTATTTCTCATACTTGCATATCCTGTATATCCATTGTTTACTTTTGTACTTGTAGCTTGGTATGTAATAACATTGCTAAAATATGGGCAATGTTCAGGTCACCTTAAGTATATGATGTATTATCATATTTGTGGATTAAAAATGCGTGATTACTGCCCTTTTTGTTTCCCTTTGATTTATTTATTCTACCATCCAATGTGAACTGAAATTAAGCAGTAAGAGGAGGGAATTCGGATAATCTAAGTTGTCACTTTCATGCTCTTTGCTGACCAGATTTTTGTGCAGGCAGGAGGTAGGTAGATGGACAGTTTAAGGAATTATAAGAAAACTGGAAATCCACATTTCTGTGCTATCACACAAACGCAACACAAACGTTCATCGGCAGCAAATGAATTCTGTTTTCCAAAGTTCTCAAGCACTTGAGCTAACAAATGACGGTGACTCAAAGCATTTAGCAGTGCCGTTCAGTCGCCAGGGCTTAGCCTAGGAAATGCACTGGCAGCCTGTGTCAGGGCCAGAGCAGATGGAAAATGCTAAGATCTAGCTCTCTACCAAGCCCCTTCCTGCAAGTTTTCCATGACGTATTTAGTTCAGTTTAGCTAATGTGATTTAAGTTAGGCAGAAGGCACACCCCTGACAGATTTCAGTTCCCTGCCCTAAACATAGAGATGCTAGAACCTACCAGAGTATTTTAACAACAGCAAGCATATATTCTCCTATCCTTATTCCCAGAAAAGGCAAAATGTTTTGGCTGAAAGAGCTCAGGATTTGCAAACAGCTCACATGGCAATTATACTGGAAGCAATTAAGAATTGGCACAAAGAGAAAACTGCCTACTACCTTAAAAGTTTAAAGCAATCTTCCTAAGTAGTGTTTTGAGCCGCACTGCTGCTAAAACGTTGCTGTCAGATTAATTTTATGAATCATATCATGGCAGGACACAATATTCTTTGCTTCATCACTGCCAACTTTATGTAATGAAGAGAAAAGAATGATCAAGAAACTCTCAAGGGAGTGACCACTTCTGGCACCCTAATGAAATTGTACATGTACCACAGAACAGTACACTGCACTGCACGTGTAATCTTATTTGTGTTGGAGAAACATTCCCACAGAAAGGTGTATAAATAGCTGACCCTGAAGGGAACCCAGAGGTAAAGCAGAATTAAGTCTCATCACAGCAGCAGAAATGCAAAAGCAAGTCTTAACTGGGCAATTTAAGCACATCTACTTCTGTTTTTACATCCCTCAATGCCAGAGACAATGCACAGTCTTATCCACACAGAAAAGATAATACTGCTTTTTATACTGAAAGCTACTAGTGGGACTTTATAAGAGGTAAGTACCTTCCCAATATTTAGAAACCATCAGGCAATGTCATTTACGATCTACTTGCAAGATAGTGTCATGCATAACACGAATTTATTCTCTGGGCTCCTTAAAGGCTGAGATGGGATTGGGAATACCCAGCAGAAAGTAATACAACAGATTTGACCTATGTTTAGGCAGATACTGCATCATACTGCCACATTTCACTTCCACCAATTTTTTCTTACCTGTTAGAAATATCTGAAAATGCCTGGAGTAAAGGGGGACAACCTGACAAAGCACTTGAAATATGGATCCAATACGGTCACTTACCTGTTGACTCTAAACCACCCAGAACTCCAAGCTGCCCATGGCACAGAGCAATAAACAGTGCCATCTCCTGGTACACAGGGGTTTGGTCCAAAACTCTATTACCCTGCCAGTTCAGAAAGGGCAGTGTATACAATGGCTGGCCTCTGGTTGCCTCTTGAAAGTGAATTTGTGTTAACCAGATTACATGCTCTCTTCCTTCTAGCCTATTTCTATGCACCTTACTCCCCTTTCCCTGAAAATAGGTTAAACCCTCAAGATCTAGTCACAAAGTAAACGGGAACACCTCAGTCAATGAAGATACTTGCTCAAGGATTTTCAATACAGAATTAGATGAAAGAATATTCCTTTGTGCAATTACTTATGCAGCTATATTTCATTGTCGAGACAAATATATGTCGAGACAAATGGATAATGGATCAAAGGGATTCCCAGCACTGAATTGGTGAGGTTCTCAAGGGCCTAATCTCCCCACTTCAGCCAAAACTGCCCATGCAGCATGCGCTCTTATTACATACCAACAGCCGTGCCATAAAAAACAGCCTCACAGTTTAGATGAAGGCTACAACCATCTTCAATTCAGCAATTACATCAATCTTCCCAAACTCCCAACTCCTCCTCAGTACTGCAGAAAATGATGTGTTATATTAGCACTGGACTTAAAAATATATGCTATTGTGTCAACTATGAATAAAAAGAGACCCTGAAGTCTCCTGTGATGCTTAGAAACAGGATCCTACAATCTGGCAGCATTATAAAAAGAGTAGTGGGTAACATGAGCTGGTGCACAGAACACTGTTCAAAAGCTCTGAAGCGTGCTCTGCTCTTATACCTCCAATGGACTGCAGGACATATCAAACATCAATGGATTCAAGACTTCTGCAATGTTACATTCTTCATCACTGTTCAGATGCAAAGAGAAACAATTAAAACAGAACCTTGTTCTTAATATGCAGAACCACTGCTATGTGTGGTAGCAAAGAATATTTAACAAGTATCAAGCTAATTTTTTTAAATGAAACTGAATTTTATTAAACTCCAAGAAACACAAAAATGGTGCTAAATTAAGAAAACCATTTGCTGAGCAATCTAAAAATCAAAACTGACACAGGTACAATTCCCTGCAAACTCATTACATTATGTGATGTTACAATACAGCTCTTTGAATCCGCATATTGACAGCTTAACGTACACTATTCATGTGGTGAAAAAGGTTATAAAGAACATTACATGAACAATAGAAGGCATTATTGTCTTTTGCTGTTCTTTTTAAACACCAGGATATTGAACATCTCATTGCTGAAATGGTTTAAATGCATAGGCCACAAACATACTTGCGTAACCCAAGTCTGATTTACCAGCAGAGAAACAGTTTACTTGAAATTATTCCACTATAAATCAGTTTTCGTTTATACAAACTGTCTTGAAGTGCCAAGTAAACATGAAAGTATGCAGAACATTAAGTATATTTACAGGTTCAGTGCACTTTAAATTCCTCAGTAAGAAATTACTGAAACAGCAATAAAAAAGGAACTTCGATTATACTTGTGATAACACAAGCGGCTTGACTAAAAACAAACAAACAAACAAAACTCCTCACCGAAACCCAAAACTATCAGCACATTTAACATTCTTATGATATTTTCATGAACATTTACCAAAACATTAGCAAAGTAATGGAATACTTTTTTTCCCTTGCAACCAGTGCTTATCAGAATAGCACTAAAACATAACAAAGAATTTCCTTGTTAAAATTAAACACAGAACGGAAAGAATTCTGCTGCAGAATCCATTTATACCATGTCTGAACTGTGTGCACAATCTTTGATATTTTTAAACAACAAACATGAGCAGTCATAAATAATATTAAACAGTATTAAAGTTTTCATTTAGCATCTAAATAAATTAAGACTGCTGGATTTTCAAGACTGTGAAGTTATTCCAGAAAGGAGACAATCTGGACAGACACATTTATCACATATGCTGCTCTAGTTCAGGTCTCCTATGCTTTACTGCAGTCCCTAGCCATGCACACACAACACAGCCACCTCTGTGCAAGTCAAAGGTTTGAAGAGTCACATTGAGGCTATAAGTAATTAGATGTAAAAAGGAAGAGTATTTCTTCCATGTGAATTTTCATGGACAGAGGTATCGGCCAGATTAAATTTATAGGATTGACTGGAGAGTCACGAACATGTCCACTACCATCTATCCCCAGCTGGGATATATCAGACTTGATCCACATTAAGCTTAGTCCTTAGAGACAGACATATATTTAGTGACTGTCACAGGAAAGGGAATGTTACTGAAACATGAGGCAGGAAGAACTGCAGGCAGGAACTAACCTGAAGGGCCTTAGATCATCACCTAGGAGGTACTTCCATACAATTTCACATGCCTGCCTCCTCTCAAAAACCTACATAGATGTTACCACTTAAGTGGTAAATACCTCAGATCATGAGAAGTGTGCTGCTCACTAAAATCTTCTAACTGTTTCCAAAACATGCATTTGTTGCTACATAAGTTACTTTGTACAACCACCAACATGGGTCTTGTTGCCAGCAGTGCTTAAAAATAGCTTTAGAAAAATTATCAAAATAAAATCAGATGATCCTCATAACTGATCAAGTCTGATCTCATAATGAAGATATGTTTTCTTTAAAATCATATTTAAGACGTTGCTGTGAGGAATAATTGTAGGCATCTATAAAAGCTGCATAATAAAAATAAATATTTTCAGTCATTTACAACAAAATTAAGAAATATACATTTCACTTAAAGGTGTAACAATACTTTAATGGATTTCTTGTTTGTCACTGTACAGTCCTGAGCATGTTTTTGCAGGCGTAGTTTAGGTCACCAGTCTTCCCCCACGTCCACATGACATATGCCAGCTGGAAGAGAGCTTTTAATACTTCTGAGAAGCAGTATCTTAATTTAGCTTTGGTAATTATCTGTGCAACTGTATAAATCTTTGATTTGCTTTTCACACACCAAATAGATTAAGTCAGGCACTAGTGTTATTAGGATTCTTCCATCACTTTTTGACACTGATAAAGCAAACTGTCCGGAAGAGCAGAACAAGGCGATCTGAACCACAAAGCCAGCATCCCTGAGTGAGTACGACAGTGCAGCAGACAGGGCACAGATGGAAGTAGCTGGCATGCAAGTATTCCCTCATTACCTTAAAACAAGAAACCACAGAAAAATGTAAGTAATAATTAACAATAGCTATATTCTAGTTCACAGAAAATGTATCCTTTCCTCAAACTCCATTTCCACTATTCTTTACTACTCTTAACCCTGCTCCTCTAACATGCCACCAAAAATCATGCTTCATGCATGCAATCCCAGCTTCAGATTTCTTAAATAGCTTAATACCCTTTTTTCCTGTCCCGTCTTTGCTGTGCAGTTGTACCTTTGCATTCACATAGATTCCTGAGAAGGGCAAATAAAGTCCATAGGACAACACTCCTGTGTTTACTATGCTCCTAAACATTCCTTGCCTTAAACTGTAACACGCCTACTTCCATGTACTTGTTTTCTTGGGCAAATTACAGGTTGGAAGCAACCTTACAGTATGCTTTCACTCACCTATAACATCAACTATGCGGAGTTTCAGCTTCTGCTGAAGTGTATTCAGAGCTGCTGAAAAGGAATCTTGAGAAGATGACATTTTTATATTCTGTTTCACATCATTGGAAAGGGACAACCACAGCTTCCCAAAGTCTTCTGTAGTCATTTCCATTGGCCTAAAAATAAGTTTACCACAAAGTCATCTTAGCAAAATAAGATATATTATTCAGAATATATTCAGTATCCCAAAAAATAGATCTGGAAGCAACTGACAATAGAGAAAGCAGTAAGAAAATAAAGATTAGTTTACATAAAACCCTCTTCTTCCCAGCTTAACACTTTTTAAAGTTTGCATCCTTTGCTTTCCATTTCCAAGTTAAAATAAATAAAAAAATACATTAATCTATGTAAATGGAAGGCCAAAGAGAATGGCCTTGAGATATCTGCCCAATGAATGAGACAAAACAAGTTCAGTGAGAGGCAGGAAAACAAGGTGGATTTCATTATAAAACAGAAGCCTACTGGAAGAAGAATGCTCGCTTTTTCTACGTCTAAAATAAATGCAGTGTTCAAAAATGGAATTAATGAGCTTTCTTTTTCCCCTGCAAAAGTTGTCAGCCTTTTCATATAATGTATGGGTCTCTGTATTCAAAATCACTTATTTCAGTTTGACATGTTCATATTATGACATAGTTAAAACAGCATGCCCTTCTGCTCACTCAGTTCTGTTAGCCTCCTCAAAAACACATTCTGTATTTCAAGACTATTCTAACCTGCAGCTACTGTCAATATTCTCACTGGATTTGTACTTCTTCCTGGAACTTTGCCCCTTTTTGTTAAGTTTAGAAATAGCCATTTACTATCTTTATCCGTCATGTCCATTAGATTAAAATTAGCTGCTCAAGATGAAGCCTATTTTCGTAATACCCAAACATCCTGCCCTTGTCTAATACATTTGAGTACCTGCATTTTTAAGAACTACAGCTTATTTTATTTACCTGATGAAGTCCATCAAAGACAAAGTTACTGAAAAGTCAAGGTGCGTTTCCATCTCTGACTGGTAATTAACAGAGCCAGAAAGAATTCCCTGTGTACAGATTTTGTCCATCCACACGCATTTCTGGCAACGTTCCACACTTTTAGCTTCAATTACAGGAAACTGGTAGCTGGGACTCTCCAAAATCTATATAATTTTTTAAAAGGATATAGAATGTAAGTCTTGCTGTCAAGTTGTGTAAGTGGCTAAGATATAGCTACAGTATTGTGTAAATGCTTTTTATTTCAATTAATTTTTCTCAGACTATTTGGCAAGTGAGAGCTACCATTTCTCAGTACTCACTGAGGATAAATCAATCATTAACATCTACAAAAGTTCTATGAGAATTAAAACACTGGAGAAACCAATCTCTTTCTGACAGTTGGCTTCCCCTCTGCCCTCTGAATGATTGCTCAAGAAAGACCGAGAACTGATGACCAAGAATCTGATTTCCATAGTTCAGTCCCTAATATAAACTAATATACCAGAGCCCTAAATAAACTAACATACAACATTGCAACATACAGGCTTTCCAGGCTGCACAGGGAGGTGGTGGAGTCTCCCTCTCCAGAGACGTTCAAAATCCGCCTGGACGCATTCCTGTGCAACCTACTCTAGGTGGCCCTGCCTTGGCAGGCGGGTTGGACCAGATGATCTCCAGAGGTCCCATCCAACCCTAACAATTCTGTGACACCCCAAGCTATATGCTAAAAGCAAGAAGTTGAGAAATAATCCCTAATAACAAGGATAATTTCAAGATGACTCAGCATTCCCTAGCCTCTACAAACAAACTAGTAACACAGATTCTGTTAGAGTGATCTCTGTGGAATTTTAAGTGAATTACAAGCAAAATCTAGACATGACATGCCCACTTTCTATCAATGCCATGACAGGTTTGATTCAAGCAGAAACAGGAATGAAGAAGGCTTCATAACCTATTCCTTGTTCCTTGGTTGGTCAATTCCGTAGTTAAGTCAATTCTAGAAGAAACATTCTGCTTAATTCTCTTTATCCAGTTACCACTTGTAACTGTATCTACCACTTGTAATTCTGTGCTTCTTTCAGCAAAATCCATGGATAGGCACACCAATAGGCAATTACTAAATAGCTTTCCAATTATTTAAGTGAAGTTTCAATCAAGACTATTACATGCTTTTACCAACCAGTTAAATCCCAGATGCAGCCAGTGTTCAATAAAAAACTCACCAACTCCTCTCCATTACCAACTGAATGCATGAGAACAAGAATGTAATATGACTGATGTCCTTCAAAAAGTAAGCAAACAAACAAAACTTGAAGCAAGCTTACATAAATTTTATGTGAAGGAAGAAACTGCATCATATCTGCCTATCACGGATACAAATGAATGCACAAGCCTAACAGTCACACCTAGACAAAGTTACACACTGATTTCTTTGGCAAGTCCAGTCATACCATTCTGAGTACGACTGGTTAGGTTTGCATTCAGTCTTAAAGATCAGGAAGAAGCTGAATTCAGATCTGGAAAATCATACATATTTGCTATTATGCAGGGCAAGCTGTATTAAGGTGAATTAAAAAAGTGAGAAGCTAACTTTTATACCAAATGGCACTAACTGTAGTACTGAGGTTTCTTTCACTGCCCTTTAGGATGTTTGTAATAGCCATACCACAGATTTTATGGATATGCACTGGGAAAAAGGCATGGTTATTACATTAAACCAAATACTGCCCACTTAAACACAAGCAAAAAACAAGAAGATCCAAGTGAATATGAAACATAATGGAAACAAAGGTTCTTACCTGAAAATGTTCTGCTTCTTCAAACACTAAGTTCACAGCATTAAGTACAGCAGTGGTTTTATTTGAAACAAAAACAGTGAGCAATAGAGAGTCATCTGTCCACACCTTACATAAATACAGAGCTAAGGCATCGCTCTGACAGAGTTCCACTACTTCAGAGTGAGTGAGCTCTTCCAGCTCTTCTGGTAAGGAAGGGACTAATGGTGTTTTACTGGCACTTTCACATTGAGCACTTGGAGAAGGCTGAAAAATTTCAATATTACTATCAGCAAACAAAGATGACTGTGACAGCCTATTATCTGAAAGTCTCTCATCCAGCCCGGATTCTTTGAGTGACTGAGGCATTTCAAATGCTAAGTTATCTTCTACAATATCTGACGAACACAGGGAGGCTTTCCTTAACCTTGTGTGCAAACTTCCCTCAGAGTCTTCCACATTAATAGGTACTGTATCAAGTAAGGGACCGAAATCTGAAGCAGCACTATTTTCGAAGTCTGACACCTCCTCACTGTGTTGAATTTCATTTATCTTTGATTTTCTTTTGAACTTCTGAGTAGCTGTGTCCGCTTTGCCCATCTGGAAAGGAGAGAGATTAAAATACAACAAAAGGCTGGGCAAGTTTCTAGCAATCAGCTGTGTTACTGTTAACAGCACGAAACAGAGTGAGCAAGGACAAATGATGACTAAGGAATCAATTCAGATGACAAATACAAATAGATTCCAAACATTTTAACGGATCCAGTAATGGGCTTTTGCCATATTCCTTATAGGGTATTGGATTAGCCTGTAATGCCAGATCAAATCTAAGTTTTCCAAGAGGTAAACTAAAAGCTTCTATTAAAAAGCAAGCACAGGTAATTTTCTGCTTCAATCAGTGATGAAAGCCAAGACTTGAGCTGGCTAATATGACAATGCCAGTCTTAAACAGATTACCTAATGGTGAATTCTGTAATGTTCTGCATATTACCACACATAAATAAAAACTGGTCTTGACAAAGGGCATCAAACTCTAGCCTTACTGACGAATGCCAAAAAAGCTCTGCAATGCTGGGTCAAGGAATAGTTGTTAGAAAAAACAAAACTAATGCTTGAAGCACAACTTGTTAACAGGGAAGTTCTAGTCATTGAATCAGATCTGATCCAGAAGTTGCTTGTCAAGTAATATCCAACCCATTTCAGGTTCATAACAGATTATCAGATTACAGAAGTAATTTTCAATAGTTTTTCAATGACTTACAGGGGCTTTTTGCCTCCTTTTACCAAAATACTAATTTGATCTCCATTTGCATATCAGTATCTGTAATTGTAAATAAGGCAGTATCTAAACCTTAAACTGGGAAAGTCTCAAAAGAACCACTTACCAGACTGACACCAGCATTTGATCCTAGGCCAATAAACAAAGTTGATGCTAACTGCTGCTTTTCTTTCTCTTCTTCAGAGATGCTGGCAACTTGATCAGACCGCAATGCAGGAGGGTCACCCACCTGTCCTGCTGACAAGCCGCCACATGAAACAGTTTGTGGCTCTTTTTCTTTCCCTTCTTTGTTTTCTTTCTTTGGAAGATAGCCTTCTTTACCCCATAGCTTGCGTACTCCCTCAAGTTTCAGAGTACTTGTCCTACAAAGGTGAACAAAAAGCAGGATCAACCACATGAACATCACATTCATAAAAACATACCAACACTCTACTTCAAACATTATTCACAACTTTGGTACTTTGATAAACACAGTGAGTAGTGGAATATGTATTTTTGCATGTTCATGAAGTTCTACATTATTAATGTCCTTCACTACCTTTAGAACACCACACAAATGCAAACTTGGACTAGCCTACATGATCCTAAGTATAGACCTATACTAAGTCAGCATTAGATCCCTGCAGCCAGTCGTAGACTGTGTTTGTCAACTCCAGAGTTTCAGATTACATTTATTATGTATTTGAATAAGTGAATACACACAACATGGTCTGTGAATCTCTAAGTGTATTTAAACAGTCCTACTGCTGATTCCATAAAAATCATTTAAGTTAATGTAAGAGACTGAAAATTAGGAGAAACCTAGAAAGTATTTTTATTTCTTATGAAAAGTGTGCATGTTGTCAGACACCCTGAATTCTAGCAGAAGTTAGTTCAACACAGGCTAAATATTGTAAATCCTACACCTAAAACCCTCACTTAAATTTTCTTATACAAACTGATTAAAGAATCTGAAACAGCTTCCAAGATTTCCTGCACACCAATTTACCACAAAAATATAAATAAAGTTAATAATTTGTATGCTACTATGGATATGGAATTTATTTGTAGTATTCTAAAACTCAGAGTATCTTACACTGCAAGTCTTAGCTTTACTGTTTCCTTAAAAGGCCCATTATTGTAAGCCCATAAAAAGAAAGCATAGCCTCTAAGAAAAATAAAGAAGCCAGAGAAAAAATACTTAATCGTGTCATCATCAGGTAATCCTGTCCCAATTTTACTCCATTAACTATCAGTTAATTTGGAGTTTGTGAAGAAAGCAGAAAAACAGCCTAACCACATTAGCTCTTTTTCTAGTTATTTCCAAGAAGACGCCATCTGATCTTCTTACATGACACAGGTTTCCAACTTCAACTATTCTTTTTAGTTCCGTGTAACGAAGAAGCAAAGACACATGATACTGACAAGAACAGAACTTAAAGGTACTTCATTTCAAACACAAATTAACTTACTCTTTATGCCCTGTCTCAGCACTATTCACAGACGTATCAGAACCAAAAGATAAACCAGTGGGGGACTGTCTGCCGGTGATGCCAGACGAGGACACACTCGAAGCAAATGACAATCTGTAAGGTTCAAAATTCAGAGCTGCAAGACAGACAGAATCTTAAAATTACAAGAGGCATAAAAAGGTAAGAAAGAAATCTATTTTCTGAAAGTAGATACACTGTACAAGTGCGCTTCTCAGGCTTCCCATTCAGGATCCTCTACCCTCATACAAAATACACATTTCTTCTCTCAGGTAAGTTTTCTAGACAGGCAGAGCATTTGACTAAAATGTATTAATTTGATATTTGAATTTTCAATACTGAAATTAGACAGAAATAGTCACTTTACAGCATAACACTAAAACATCTGCCAGCGCTTATAGTATTTATAGACAGAAGTACTGTTTTGGATCTAAATAAATGAGCTTTTCCATGTCTTACGAGCCTAAATAACATTTTGAGTCCACAGCATTATGTCCATACATCATTGTCTGCTTTGCAAACATACTTGACACCGTGGGTGATAAATCATTTTCACTAAGACTTGCAAATCACGATTCAGAACCAGCCACTTTTGCTATGCTTTACAAATCAAACTGTAGTTTGAATAGTTTCTAAAAATGGGTTTGGACTAGAACATAAACAGCCATTGTTACGTATGAAGCAGAGCACAGACTCTCCTTTGCAGCCCTGGAGCTATCAAGGGTACAGTCCCTTTCCCTCATCTCCACCCCAGCCTTACACTTTCTTCTTCCCAGCAAAGTGAAGCAGCAAGGCAAAGCTGTTGGGCATCTGGGATGAGAGAAGTCTCCTAATAAAGGAGGAGGCAGTGCTAAGGAAGTGTCCTGTCCCATAAAGAAGCAAGAAGGAACAGAGATCCAAGGGGCTTTGTGATAAATAGCATCCACATAAAGACCCAATCCATAAATTTAGCTATCTATAATCAAAGAATTGCAATAAACTCAGTAGACTCCCCTTCTAGAATACTTATGAATATTCCACCTCACCTTTGTCTAACCTCCTAAAATATTTATGAGCTAGTGGAAGATGCTAATCAGTACTTGTTATTAGTGAGAAAAAACAGCAATTCATGACCTCGTTCCTACAATGGCTTCCCTGCAAAACAGTAACACTGCAACCACCAGAGTGCTAAAGGATGTACTTCAGCAGTAAAGACCACTAATTTCACTCTCGACACCTCTGTATGAAGTACTCAATCTGGTATACAACAGGTTACATCCCTCACTGGGTTTATGTGCATGCAAAACCAGCGTCGAATATTCAGTTTGAACATATCTGACCTTATTCAACATTTCTCCACCACGATTTTGAATTTTCTAGTAGCCTTAAAGTGGAGGTGGTAGATGTAATGCTTTCAATTTATAATTATCTCAGAAAAGCGTGAAGTTCTGCCAAGCTCCAGATGTAAGCAAATGGACAGTATTATTTATTGTATGCGTTAACCTGCACAGTCAAAATAATCTTTTAGAAATAACAACTTAATTGTAGATAATGCAGTGTACAAGACTCATTTTTCTAATTCCTTAACAGTAAAGCTGAGAATTGTTTTAGAAAAGCCTTCCAACCTCAAAGTGAGTTATTCAGAAGTGTCTAAGAGAAGTCCTTATGTGACGGGCTATGATGAAGTAAATGAGTATTTCTATGGGGGGAAAAGTCAAAATAAAAATAAGCAATATAGTTAAAGTTTTGGGGCATTTTTAAATAAATAAAAGCACACACTGCTGTCTTATCTGTCCCTCCACTAGGTAAAGAAATGTAAGATTTATGTTATGAAATAAATTCCAGTGGTTAATATTGCAAACTATTACTCCACAGTCAAGACTAAGTGCTCAGTATAGTAAAGTTAGGAACTCTTTGCTTTCACTTTAATAATCCCCATAAATTTCAAATCCCATAGAGATTGTAGTAAAACATTCTCATCTGCAGAACAGCAACCTATGATAAATGAACAGTTAACATACACCAGACAGACAAATGTGGAACTAAAGTAACTTGCACTTAGCTAAATCTACAGACAGGAGGTGGATTAAGATTAAGGTAACATTACTTTAAGAAATAGTGTTAACTATACATTTAGGATTGTTTGTTAACACTTATCAGGTAATTTACCAGCTATTTAATAAATGCAGTAAGGTAACACTCACCTTTTTCCTGAGAAAGTTTCTCCTCTTGTCTCTGGTGATGAGGCTTATATGGTGCTGCACCATGACCAAGTCCTTCAGCCACAAACCCATCCAGAAAAGATAAGGAAGCATCTACCTACACAGAATTATGGAAAGTGAGACATCAGGAGATAAGCCAACATACGAAATCATAATTTTGTTAAAAGCTACTCCAGCTTACTAACTAAACACCATGGTTCTTTACCTTTCAGTACAGAACATTAAGATTCATCACATATGCTTGAAAAAATATGTTTCTGAAAACTCACTGTAAGCAGACTAAAGTCTGGCACCACTCAGAACTGCCAAATACCATTCATTTTGAAAACAACTCTTTACCAAAATATCCAACTTCCCAAACTACAAAGAGGTTCATGAAGAACACACATTGCAGCTGTCTTACCACCATGTCACTGCAGCTAGCATCAAATGGAAGCAAGTTTTTCATCAGTGCTTTGTCCTCACACAGATTCTTCAATTCAAAGGCATATTGTCTCATGCAGGTATCTAGGGAGTTGCTGAATTCTTGGATTATTTCATCGACTGCTTTTGAACTGGAGGTACGTGATGCTATCTTGGTGACTGCAGCCATTATCCACACTTTAGTTTCAGAAGTAACAAAAGTCTTCTTGAGCAGGCTGTGTAGCTTTGTCAAAATAACCTCTGGATCAACATCTGTAACAAGGCTAGAATATTCCCCCAACACCTATTAACAAAGAACAGAAAAAACAGGCATTTAGTCACACAGAGCAGCACTTTCAGTTTGAAATTAGAATGTAGTACTAAATACCAACACAATAAAATCCACCTCACATTCAAAAAACTACTATTTAAACACGTTCTAAATTTATTTCTTTACCATTTTGTGGGATAAATGTCAAAGGCTTGAAATTCTGTATTTACCTCAGCAGACTCCAACTTACAGTTTCTTAAAAATCAAATAGGTGTACTCAAAAGAAAGCTAAAAATCTCCATTAGGCCATGACAAAACATGATCTGCTCATACTGCAGCCTCATCCTTGAGTGGAAGCTGATGCTCACCAATGTACCAGACAACTCTAGTATCACACTTGGCCAGTCACCTGCAAGGCTAAAAATCCATTTCACAATCACATCTGGCCTAATTCTGATGAAGTCAGAAAAGCTCTCAGCATGCAGCCAGATGCATGTGGCTGCTAAGCCATTCCAACAGTCACCTGCCTTAAAGGGAGAAAGTTAGGTTTTTCCACAAACCATGACTCGGGCATCAGAAGAGGTCACTAGAAATAGATTTTGGCATATTATCTTGACTTCAAGTAAAAACGGAATATTCCTGACTAAAAAGAAAACAGTTTAAAATATCTATTTAAAACATCACCACCTTTGACACTTTTCTCATGTCTGTGTATTCAATTTTGACCATGTGTCTGCCATACCCAACTCATAACTTGAAGGAATTTCTGTGGATACAGTGCATCTTCCTCTTCTAGTAATGCTAAGTAAGACTTTACTGCATACATCCGTAGCTTATCATCTTCTTTTCCATCATCAAATCCTAGATAGAAAACAATACACACTTTGCCTAAAATGCAAATAACACGTCCCATCAAATATTTCAACGTTCATTTTAAGAAAAAAAACAAGCCACATGATTAAGGAACACATTTTTCAGAGCATTCATGGAATTCCTCACCTTCAGCCAATAGCCTCAGAAAGTTGTTTGGGATATCAGTATGCACAAGATCACCTCCAACTGAAAACACTGCATTCATTGTTTGGATGAACCACTCATTGTTAGGGGCATATGTGTCCAGATGTTAAGGAATTAAGTGCTAAGGCATAACTTTTTCTTTCTTTTTTTAGCATGTTTCTCAGGGAAACGGATTTTCAACTATTAAGCTACCCATCTTGCTCCCCCCAATATACTGGAGGCCTCATGATCAAATATCAGCTCAATCTAACTGAAGGTGAATTATTCCTGTATCTTTTATAAAGTCTTTCCTGTAAACTTGATGAAAACTGGCAGTACATAGAAAAGTCTTAAGTTACTGCCCTGTTGAAAAAGTCTGCATGTGAACCTAACACTTATCCATTATGTGCTGTTTGCTGGCTTGTCCATCAATACATCTTAAGTTGTGCATTAATAAATGCTAGAGTGAAAAATGAGTTTAAGCAGAACTCACACAGTATGAAAAGACAAGGATTTAGCTCTAGAAACCTGTCCTACCATATTTTAAGTTCAGACTTGTTCTGTGCCAGCTTTCCAGCATAATCTGTTGAGTTCGTTTATCTAATATCACTTGATCAAGACAGAGAAGCTGTTCTTTTCATCAGTGTTTGTTTGTTTTACTGAAAAACAATAAACATATTTAAGTACTCCACAGAAAGCAACATTGCTTTTTTTGTATATATTTAAAATTTGATCAGCCTTTGCTAACTTTGGACACTAGCTTCTGCCTTCCCTCAAATAAAGCCTGAAAATGCACACTTACTGAATGGAGATTTTCAACAGTACAGAAATATTAGTAATATTTTGTATACTGCATGACAACACAGCTCTTTTTGTACATTACTCTGTGCCAAGCAGTGTACCAACAGGATGTTTGTACAGGTAGCTCTCCATTATAAAGAGTTTACAACTCAAATTATCAGACAAGAATACATACAGAAAATCGAGCAATGGCAAGTCTAACTTGAATGTCCACCACATGCCAAATCCCTAATCATCACTTCCATCTTTTTGGCATAGTTAAGAATCCTTTTATTTATAGAACTACAACTTACAGAATTATTTGATTTGGAAAAGACCTTTAAGATCGAGTCCAACTGCTAACGCAACACTGCGAAGTCCACCACTAAGCAATGTCTGTAAGTGCCACATCTACTCTTTGTTAAATACTTCTAGGATAAGTAACTATCTTTTCTATTTCTGAGTAATCTTTAAGGTTACCCTCTGGGTGAATTCCTTATGCCTTTTAAAACATATTCTAGAAGATACAACCACAAGTTCTATGAAAGTGTTTTATTCTTAAAGTCTATACACCAACGAAGAGTTCTGATAGGAACATAATTAAATAACACTCAGTGTAGCACTGAAGCATCCTCTCCATGCAGTGGTGTAAGACTTGAAAGCTTTAATTTAAAACCACAAGGTTTACATGCTAAACTCTACAGCCAAAATGAAATATTTTAAGTGCTATTACTTTCTCAGTGAAATACAGGAAATATTGTAGTCATTTTTGTATGCATTTTCTTTTGTGTCTTTCTTTTTGCATTTGAAAGAAAAGCATAGCTGTAACACTTCCTGCTTCAAAAGATTATGAAAGATGGCTTGAAAGGTACAAATGCTACATTTGCTTGAGCTCTGACTCCAAAGTTTCAGAAAAATAAAAGGATATTTCTCAGCTACTTCAGAAAAATAAAAGGATATTTCTCAGCTAGTTCTGCTATTTTGCCAACTAAGTTGATGATAGCATATTCTTCTTTGCTTTCTTTTAAGTAGTCAAGCATCTTCTGAACTATGACAATCACATTCTGTCCATTTGTAATTCTGTAGAGAAGCTCTAGAGTCTGAAAGAGAAAGTAAATGTATTTAATTGGCTCTGATGACAAAAAAGGAAGCAGGTAAACAGAAACACTGTAGTATGATGCGAAATTGAGCAACCAACTTTATTTGGCAAGTCTTAAAATGAAATACACTGCTTATCTACACAGCTTGTCACATTAATATTGTTTGTAACTGCTCTCACAATAGTTGAGACATAACATGCTTTTTACACTACTCATTTTAGAAAACTTATCACCCATCTTAAAAAATAACTTAATTCTGATGCTTAAAAATTCACTGACCTCCCTTTTAACAATGGGATCTGGATGGTCCAGACATTCAATTATTGTCATTTGGTGTTGAAGTGCCAGATTAGGATCCTGCTGGATAACATAGGTCAGAGCCTTTAAACCTAGAATACAAATGATTGGAAGTGATATAAGAAAATATATGCTACCATGACCAAACTAAAAACATCTTAATGAAATCAGGTATCCTTACCTAAGTATTTCAAATTAATTTTGGGTGACAAAACAAATTTTCCAATGCACTTGGCAGCCTTTTCAAGTAGTTCAGAATTGGGATAAATAGTATAAATTGTTTGGACACATTCAGACAAGATAGCTGCAGAGGGGGAAAGACACATAATTAATGTGTATTAAATACTTCTATAATGCAAAACTTTTGAACGAGCAAACTCACTGGTTGTATCAAGGATTTGCAGTGCTGTCCCACCCCCAATGCATTTAACTGCAGAGTACCTACTGATTCAAGTAAAAATAGGATGAAAGACTATCTTCTTTAGCATATACGTATTTCTTATTAGCTTTTGCCACTATGCATAAAACTTTGTCTTTAAAGTTCTTCCAACCTCAAAATCTCCTATAGTTGCTCAAGGGATTGGGACAGTCTGTAGAAAGGCAACACGCAACTATTTGAGACAAAACATTTTTCAATAATGCATGAATAATACTCCAATAATCAAAAGCTGCACTGTACAGCAATATATTCTTTTACAATTTACTAGTTGGGCACTTAAGAATTCAGTTGTTTATTACGAATATATTTTCAAATTGTAAGTATTTCAGCACAAACTACTCACATTTTCAATCTTCCCCCAAATACCAATAATTATATAAAAGAACCTCACCCACCATATGTAATATTATGATTTATCTCTGCTCTTCTTAAAGATTCATCTAGGACATCATACATCAATTCACTCGTCCTGTTTAACAAGAAAAAAGAAACTATTTGCAGCACTAACACACATGTAGTCTTGTATTTCCAAACATTTCAAATGCTAATCCTGAAATCTGTAACACATTATTCATATCCCCAGACTTGCTTTAACATGGAAGAGCTCCATACATGTTTCTAAATGGCATCTAACAAGATGTTTGCAGCTTTCAAAAGAAACATTTACTGTATCACAAGAATAAAAACACTTCCCTCACTACTTGTATGAAAATAAAACATCAAAAGGAAAAGGATCACAGACAACTAGGTTGTCACAAAGCAACATCACTTTTTAAAGTATCTTCACTCTAGATTTTGACAGAGTTGTTTGGTAACCCAGTAACAGAAGTCCCAGCAAAAAAAGTGTTTCAAGCATATCCCACAATAACCAATTGTTTATTCAATCCAGAAGTGAAGAAACTAATATTGCAGTTTAAAAAGTATCTGCCCACTGTGTTGGTTAATAATAGATGTATAAGCTGTCAAACAGTGAAATTCTCTTACAAAAAAACCAAACAACAAAACAAGCAACAAACCAAAAAACAACAAGCTGTCTATGAGGTACAGGTCATGACTGTATTCTTTGTACCTTCAAAATAGTAATTACAGTGAAAGATCTGGTTACCTTGCATCATCTCTTCCTAATAGCCTCAATATTCTTAAAAGCTGAATTTGTAACCATGGCGCTGGCACACTATGATAGTTGAAATCAATAGGGAGCTTTCCTCCCACTACCTGCTTCAGAATGGTTACAAAACTCCCAGTCAAGTCCTTGTATCCAGATGAGTTTTCCTACGTAATGAAAAAGAAACATAATTCAAATATTTTGAAGCCACACCACGAAAGTAAAAATAATCCACAACTTGAGTAAGATCAAAATACCTACTCCGAGGTTTCATGTCTTTAAATCAAACTTCTGCTCTCATCCCCCAACACCTTCACTTTACACCAATGCTATTTTCACACACATTTGCAATGGGAGTGAAATGTAACTTGAAGGAAACACTAAAAAAAAATTTACAAGCAAATTTCAGCAACCCCTTTAAAACACAGTAGAAGTTACATCCTCTAGCTAAGGATACCAATGATACTGAACATCCGGATCATGCAAAGCTAAATGGAAAGCTAGCACAGACATAACACATATCCATGATCACATAAATTAACTCTTCTAACTATTACAAGCTTTTTTCTGCAAAACTTCTGTGCAGTACCCTGTGTATTGAAAATTACAGATATATTTATATATAAATAGCTCCTAAGTTCAGTTGTGCTTCCAATTCTTTACCTACCTTAATCATTTGAAGATAAATATGCAAAGAAGCAGCCATGACTCCAGCATCCCTGTCACATAAGGCTTTCCGGAACTTATCATGAATATGCTGAACTTGGTTAGGAGCAATGAGATAGAATTTATATAAAGCTTGAACAGCTTTTCTTCGGATAATTTCCCTGAAGAGAAATAAGATTTACACAAAACAAAATGAAGCTGCTTGTGCATTTTAAGTACTTGACTTAACAAAACAGCTTGCACTTGCTATTTCTACAGCAGTGTAATATTATGTGTTCAGCCATCAGAACACCGTGATTTGGAGAGAAGCAAGAACCCATGTTTTACACGTTTGATAACAAATGACGTGGCAAATAATATCTAAGTGAGGAAGTGACAAAGCAAAATTAGAAGAATAATAGGGCTTGATGCAGATTGACAAATCAAAAGAATGGCCAACAAATAAACAATGAAATTGGCCACTGCTAATCTGCTGTGGTCATGTGCAGCTCCAAAAAAAAAACCTGTCTAGGAGTTACCGAGTCAGCTCATTTTGCAGTTCCCTTCAGAATCAACACCACACTTACAATGTTATCCTCTGTGTATGGGATATTATGAATTAAAAATCAATCAACTCAAAGGTATTGATATCTGCAGATATTTCTATCAACAAAGTTTCTATAAAGAGCTTTATTAAAAAAAGTATCAGTGAAGTACTTCAAGAATCCCAATCTGTTTCTCCACTCAGTCTGTAAACACTTGTTCATCCACCTATTTCCAGCAGGTAAATTCAATTACATTTACCTATTAAAACTGGTTATGAAAAAAGCTAATACCTGTCCAATACTCAGTCAAGACTGCAAATAAATGAGAAAAGAATCCAAGGAAAAAAAAAAAAAACCTACAAGAGGAACAAGTTCTGAAGGTAATGATTAGAAAAAACAACTCAGAAAAACATCAGTTTCCTAAAAAAATACCTACAGAATTAAGTCATTCAACTGTACAAGATCACTTGAATTTCTGTAAATGAGTACATACTTTGAATGCTGGAGCTTGTCTTCTATTAGGGGAAGAACTGCTGGAATCATCTCCCGTGGAAAGATCTGGCTGACAACGGTTAATGCCATGCAGACCTCTACTAGATTAGTGCTCTGTAAGTCCTGTTACAATCAGTGAAATAAGACAGTAATACAGAAGGTTACGCCTCTGAAACATTATTAGGTAACAGATTTTAAGTCACTCCAAAGCATATTTCCATTTTCTATCAAAATTAGCAAAAGAACTCAAAGTTACAAACAGGCAATTGCTGTCAGCTAAAAGCAGAAGTTTATATTGAAATATGCATGTATGGCTCCTCCCGCAGTTGAGAATGTATATAATCAGTACATTTTAAAAAGGGTATTTTAGGGTGTATCTCCTTAAAA
>NW_009917981.1:0-419 GCF_000696875.1 Nestor notabilis | reverse complement strand
GTTAAATTAAAAATCCAGAGAAAGCCATTTAAAATTTTCACTGCTAACCAAAGAAGCAGCAACTTTAAGAGAGCAAGACAGAACTAATGAGTACATAGTTCAGATGTGCGACAAGAAGGGAAGAATTGGTCCAAGTTTAGTTTACAGAATAATAGAATCATTTAGGTTGGAAAAGACCTTTAAGATCATCAAGTCCAACCATTAACACAGCACTGCCAAGTCCACCACTAAACTATGTCCCTATGTGCCACATCTACACATCTTTTAAATACCTCCAGGGACGATGACTCCACCACTTCCCTGGGCAGCCTGTTCCAATGCTTGACAATGAAGCTTTTCCTGATATCCAATCTAAACCTCTCCTGGAATGACTTGAAGCCATTTCCTGTTGTCCTGTCACTTCTTACTTGGGAGAAGAG